>NC_091131.1:42334240-42536740 GCF_040183065.1 Periplaneta americana
TTCTGCGTTTAATTTCCTCCCGAGTGTTATTCAGCTTTGTTACTGTTGCTCCAAGATATTTGAATTTTTCCACCTCTTCGAAGGATAAATCTCCAATTTTTATAGTTCCATTTCGTACAATATTCTGGTCAAGAGACATAATCATATACTTAGTCTTTTCAGGATTTACTTCCAACCCTATCGGTCTACTTGCTTCAACAAGAATTTCCGCGTTTTCCCTAATTGTTTGTGGATTTTCTCCTAACATATTCACGTCATCCGCATAAACAAGAAGCTGATGTAACCCGTTCAATTCCAAACCCTCTGTGCTATCCTGAACTTTCCTAATGGCATATTCTAGAGCAAAGTTAAAAAGTAAAGGTGCTAGTGCATCTCCCTGCTTTAGCCCACAGTGAATTGGAAAAGCATCAGATAGAAACTGGCCTATATGGACTCTGCTGTAAGTTTCACTAAGACACATTTTAATTAATCGAACTAGTTTCTTGGGAATACCAAATTCAATAAGAATATTATATAAAACTTTTTTTCGTAACAAGCGAGATATACTATAATATAAGGGAAACATTTGTTAAGCAACGGAAGACTGGTTGAAACATCATAAGTGACACCAGTAAGTCATCACTCATGAGGCAACTAAACCAGGAGATAATCAAAGTTACGTGAAGTAGGTTACGCGACTCTGGGTATCTGCAATGTACTACGTATTGTTTATATCAACTTCACGTCAAACCACTTCCTATGCACGTACTATGCAAAGGAATCATGCCGTCAAGATATCAAATAACGTTCCATTTATTAACGTTCTGTTTATTAGAATGAGTAATACAAGTAGAAAGTTACACAACACAGAACTGCACGCACTGTATTCTTCACAAGACATAATTAGGAACATTAAATCCAGACGTTTGAGATGGGCAGGACATATAGCACGTATGGGCGAATCCAGAAATGCATAGAGAGTGTTAGTTGGGAGGCCGAGACCTTTATTGAGGCCGAGACGTAGATGGGAAGATAATATTAAAATGGATTTGAGGGAGGTGGGATATGATGATAGAGAATGGATTAATCTTCCTCAGGATAGGGACCAATGGCGGGCTTATGTGAGGGCGGCGATGAACCTCCGGGTTCTTTAAAAGCCAGTAAGTGAGTAAGTAAGTAAGTAATTAAGTAAGTAAGTAACACAATATTACACTGTGATACATTTTTGGACAGGTTTTGACGAGCTTAATTGAAATACTGAATATTAAATACACAGTGGCATTTAAAGAAACAGTGTTAGCACTCGTATCTCATTAATAAATAACGCTACAAGGTTGCCTCCCAATCAGTATTATTTCCCCCTTTCAGTTGTACACCTTTTGTATGAAACAATTTTTAATTTGGTGCTTGCGTAAAAAGTTATTTTGGGTGGTCAAGAAAAATGAGACATTCTGTATACGCCTTTTTCTCAGAAGTAATATTTTAGACTTGATATGTTTTCCTTGTAAGCCGATGAATTGTTCATCTGACACATCGTCAAGTGAGATGTACTGCCTGATAACAGATGTACATCAGCCAGAATATCAAATAAGGAAAATAATAGGCTACATATAAAGAAATTGGATATCAATAGACGAAAGTAAAGATTCAGATAGCAGATTCCTTGTAAATGTTTTAGGGATACTTGCACCTCGTTCTGCAGGCAAAAAATATCTTTGCCTTCAATATAAATAATGAATGTATATTGTACATTATATTGTATTATATTATATTCTAAATTATATATTGTAAATAATTATACATGTACTTTCGGCGACTGGCGAAATCATACTTTGTGACGTCATAGTCTTGACGTACAACTCGCTGCTACCCAAGGTTACCAACATGGAGAAAGATCGCTAAATGTAACACGTACATTTGGAAATCATGACAGTGTAGATTGTTGCAACAAATATTTTTAATTTTCCAAACACAATATGTTTATTTTATAATGTGTGATTATGAACTATAATAAACGGTTTGTGGCTTCGTTTAAGACAGTAGTGGGCATTTCGTGACTCACGAGTCAACTCATAATACACAATCACTTGTTCTTTCAATGTTTAGCAGTTTGTACTGAGGGCTGAATTTTATATGATGTAATCTTTGTTGACCTCTGGTTTAAAGGAATCGCTGTTTCATCTTCTGCTTTTTCCACGCCACAATATTTTATTACATTATAAGCAATACGCTTAGCCTGGCTGTGTAAAACAAATCGTTGGTTAGAAAACATTGTAACTCAATTACATGGGACTATCATCCATTTTAACTGCTGTCAGACTGACTGGCGATGGTAGCGTCTAAAATTTAACTAAGTTCCTTACGTGACCGTTGGTTACGCTAGCTATTGCGGCGAACTCCAATCTGATACGCATGTTCGCTGTGTCAACGGGTACATAGAGGGGACTCGGCTAATTCCGCAATATTAAGAAGTAAATCTCTCATATTTTTTATCAAAATGTTTATTGAAAAATATTATCAAGGTATGTAGACATGGACGAAATCTTTCATTACCAAATGAGATAAAGAGATCTATTAAAATGCAATTATATTTATACATCTTGATTACACAACTTTTAACACTCTATCACTTCGGAATATGTATGATAATAACTTTCTTGTGCTAAATTTAACGTTAAAATTTAACAGAAGAAAGTTCTTATCATCCATATTCCGAAATATATTTAGTTGCACATACATTACAATTGAAAAAGAACTCTGGTAATTCCGCAACATTGCGGATAAATCCGCAATAGGACTTGGCTAATTCCGCAGTAGTAAATAATAATTAAATACATTATGAAAGTAACATAGAAGGAACAATGTATATGTAATAATGCTCACTTTCTTCACAGCTGTGTAGCAAAACACCAAAAACAGCCAACTTTCGATGTTTCACTGTATTGCTGACAGAGGTGTCGACCAATATCCTTGATTTTATTTCTACAGCACTGCAGAGGACATGCCTCCTGTTGACAGCCTCTCAAAACTTACGTTCACGCTATTGTAAAGCCGCAGTAAAATCATATATGCACTACAATGAAAGTCTCCATAACCATTCAGATGCTTCTGCCACCGGAAGGGGAAACTTAAAAATCTAAAATATATACATATATATATATATATATATATATATATATATATATATATATATATATATGTATGTGTATGTACGTGTATATGTATGTATGTATGTATGTATGTATGTATGTATGTATGTATGTATGTATGTATGTGTGTATGTATGTATGCACAGTGTTCTGCCCAAGAGCAGGTCTCTAACTGCAAACCCAGCATTTCCCATTCTTCCCAATTTCTTGCTTTTCTCTTAATCTCCCAATATAATACCTTAACGTTGTCTATCAGCTGATATCTTTTACCCCGAACTCTTGTCCCGTTCACCATTGCTTAAATATCGCAATTAACAAATTAGGCCTACACCAAAATAAAAGGAATCAGTCACTGCACTCACACACCTACTGGCACTTATGCCATAAATAATGCCATATATGTAAATATACTTTTATTATTATTATTTATTATTATTATTATTATTATTATTATTATTATTATTATTATTATTACTTTACTTTGGTTCGATCTAAGCTTGAATATGCATCTGTAGCCTAGAATTCCATTACTTCAACCGATTCGGTTAAATTGGAAAATATTCAGAGAAAATTTATTTCCTTATGTGCTTTTCGATATATACCCAATTCCTCTGACTTTAACTATGAGATTACCTGTAAATATTTTAACTGTTGTAGCCTTTATTCCAGACGTCAAAATCTTGATTATCAATTTTTTTGCAAAGTTATCAAGGGTGATATTGATTGTGAGTCTATCATAAACAATATCAGCCTTCGTATTCCCACAAAAGGTTTAAGATTTCAAAAAAATGTTTATAACAGAAATTCAAAATCACTTTCTCCAGTCTGTAGATGCATAAAATATGCCAATTAGCATGGGCACAATTTAGATCCTTTTAAGGTATAGTTTCGTTTTGATTATTAGTTTTTACTGTTCTTGTCCTCAATTTTATTTATGTATGTTTTTGTTTATTTAAGACATTAGTTATTTTGTTTTGCACCTTTGTATCTTCTGTTTGTGTATTGTGCTGAACTATAATTGGCCTCTGGCTGTTGTTCAGCACACAAAAATAGATAGATAGATAGATAGATAGATAGATAGATAGATAGATAGATAGATAGATAGATAGATAGATAGATAGATAGATAGATAGATAGATAGATAGATAGATAGATAGATAGATAGATAGATAGATAGATAGATAGATAGATAGATAGATAGATAGATAGATAGATAGATAGATAGATAGATAGATAGATAGATAGATAGATAGATAGATAGATAGATAGATAGATAGATAGATAGATAGATAGATAGATAGATAGATAGATAGATAGATAGATAGATAGATAGATAGATAGATAGATAGATAGATAGATAGATAGATAGATAGATAGATAGATAGATAGATAGATAGATAGATAGATAGATAGATAGATAGATAGATAGATAGATAGATAGATAGATAGATAGATAGATAGATAGATAGATAGATAGATAGATAGATAGATAGATAGATAGATAGATAGATAGATAGATAGATAGATAGATAGATAGATAGATAGATAGATAGATAGATAGATAGATAGATAGATAGATAGATAGATAGATAGATAGATAGATAGATAGATAGATAGATAGATAGATAGATAGATAGATAGATAGATAGATAGATAGATAGATAGATAGATAGATAGATAGATAGATAGATAGATAGATAGATAGATAGATAGATAGATAGATAGATAGATAGATAGATAGATAGATAGATAGATAGATAGATAGATAGATAGATAGATAGATAGATAGATAGATAGATAGATAGATAGATAGATAGATAGATAGATAGATAGATAGATAGATAGATAGATAGATAGATAGATAGATAGATAGATAGATAGATAGATAGATAGATAGATAGATAGATAGATAGATAGATAGATAGATAGATAGATAGATAGATAGATAGATAGATAGATAGATAGATAGATAGATAGATAGATAGATAGATAGATAGATAGATAGATAGATAGATAGATAGATAGATAGATAGATAGATAGATAGATAGATAGATAGATAGATAGATAGATAGATAGATAGATAGATAGATAGATAGATAGATAGATAGATAGATAGATAGATAGATAGATAGATAGATAGATAGATAGATAGATAGATAGATAGATAGATAGATAGATAGATAGATAGATAGATAGATAGATAGATAGATAGATAGATAGATAGATAGATAGATAGATAGATAGATAGATAGATAGATAGATAGATAGATAGATAGATAGATAGATAGATAGATAGATAGATAGATAGATAGATAGATAGACAGATAGACAGATAGACAGATAGACAGATAGACAGAGAGACAGACAGACAGACAGACAGACAGATAGACAGAGAGACAGACAGACAGACAGACAGACAGACAGACAGACAGACAGACAGACAGATAGATAGATAGATAGATAGATAGATAGATAGATAGATAGATAGATAGATAGATAGATAGATAGATAGATAGATAGATAGATAGATAGATAGATAAATTATTATTATTATAAATGTACAATTGTTGGAGAGGGCACCCTGCGCGTATAAGACCCTAAAACGGCCTCTGGCTCAAAGCCAGAAATGTCAATAAACAACAACAACTGCGGAATTACCCGTACTGCGGAATTAGTCGAGTTTCCCCTATATTTTCAGCATGAAAAAGGCATGCTTTCATATCTTACCAACTACATTTTAAACCAGGTGCAATTGTTGTTAAGCCTATTGTACCTGCAAGTATCATTGCATATTGGTTGCCGCACTTTCAATATTATTTCGGTTGGGTTCAGTATAATATCTTCAACTTCGTGGTTTCGGGACTCAAAACGCGCTCTGTACTCATGACATATTATGCAATAAGTTAGGATACGTTTTAAAATACGGCGAGTGGCAGGTAGGTCCCGCAAGTAGCGAATACCAACGGAAGGAATGCGAATGAAACAATGCGATAAGGAAGAGCGGGCGACAGGAAAGGTCACGAGATAACTTGAATGATATTCAAAAGTACAGTCTAAAGAGAAATGGCATCGATAGAATCAGTCTTGCGTTGTGATAGTTACAGACGTGGACAAATTATTAGACTAAATTAATTATATGTGCAACGAAGCTGTATTTATCGGTAGAAATAATGAACAAAAATGTATTTTGCACAGATATAATGAACAGAAAATTGAGTCTTGAGGTTACTAATATTTTGTGAACATTCCCTTATTCTTTATTAACACGTTAATTTTGTCAGGGATGCAGAAAACCAAAGTTTGACACTTTCTTTAAATATCAGCATCATTTAGCCAGATATCAGACAGTGCTTAAATGAGTCCATGTTTTGTTGTAAGCCTCTTTTTGTTCACTTTCTTCTTCAGTATAAATCATAGATTTTCAATTTCGTTCATATCCGGTCTTCTTGCAGGCCATGGGAGAATATCTTCTGCAGTATATAATTCAAACACCAGTAGTACCAACAAAGCCAGAAAAATTATACTTAACCATTGGAAAAATATTCCAGAAGATGTAAACAATCATATTTACAACAATAGAGACTCTGTGAATTATACTGACAGTTGATATGACGAATTATATTATGTTCCCAAGAAAAAATTTTAGTCTAATAATTTGTCCACGTCTGTACATTACGACTTCAGTTTGTTCCATTGCATGTGAATACGTGTCTTATACCGCACGGTATTATTATTTAATTCGTAAACATATGTTCCGCGTTTAATTAGCTTCGAATTTTTCTCTTGCTACGTTCTTTATTTCCACAGCGATATCCTCATTTGTTCATCTTCTTGGAAGAGACAGTACTTCCATCGGTCCGCACCTCTCGCTCCCTCGGCGTGCCTACATACATACGTCAAAACAGACAGCAACGCCACTATTGCTTTTCAGTAATCGTTCCTTGCGCGAGCTATATCAATATAAGCAAGACCAACGATAAAAGAAAGCAAAGGAGAGCGTAACGCAAATATCGATTCTTTTTAATCGGGCGAAGCGTTTTGTCCAGTGAGCCGCAAACAACACCTCGCAGCCAACATCTTCCGTCAGGCAGCGGGTTCTTCACTCTTAACGCTCCGACACGGCACAAAGCACATCCACGCTACTGCCACCCTTTTTCACACCTCTTCTTCTCTTTATTTAAAGTTCTGTCTCTATTTTCGCACTCTCAGCTTTCGCCATTTCGTCACTGCCGCATTTAATTATTTACAACACTCATCCGATGTTCTATTCTCTCTCTTTAATCTTCCCCTGTTTATATCCTTCTCTGTTAGTCATTTGAAAATTGCTCCCTCTGACACTGAAAAAATTACTAGTCTAGCGTCAGAAGTCAGACGGCAAAAGGAAGTATTAAGGAATAAGAGCCAAAACAAAAACGATACGCCAAAGATTAACAACCATAGTAGAAGCAATAATATCAGAAGAGCAGACAGGTTTTAGGAAAGGAAGAAGCTGCACAGACAACGTATTCACTTTAAAACAAATAGAGAAGCGAAGAGAATTCAACCTAGAAATACATATCGTCTTTATAGATTATAAGAAGGCTTTTGACAAAGTGTCTAGACCAAAATTATGGAACATATTAAACGAAAAAGGAATTCCACTATATTTGATATCAGTAATTAAAGAAATGTATGAAAAAAAAAAAACAAAAATAAAAGTAAATCAAAGGGAACCAATAACAATAACAGGAGGAGTCAGACAAGGTTGTCCACTATCAATCACTCTTCTTTAATATACAGGACATATCAAAAGTCCGGTAACACTTTCAATATTTTATTACACAAAAACTGCTAATGATAGCACTTTCAAACACACGTCAGTTTAAAGTCAAACTCTCAAAGTTCTGTTTACACCTTACAGAGATTGAATACGTGTGAACCACGAGTGACTCGGCAGATCTCCAAACGACAATCAAACTCTTCCCATACCCTTTTCAACATATCCTCTATGACCGTGGCAGCAGCTTCTTGAATTCTGTTTTTTAGTTCCTCTAAATCACGTGGCAAAGGCGGTACAAACACACGGTCCTTTAAGTACCCCCATAGAAAAAATTCACATGCAGTCATATCGGGTGACCTTGGTGGCCATGTCATGAAACATCTGTCCCTTACTCCAGCACGTCCTATCCAACGATCAGACATCTCCGCGTTCAGGTAAGCACGAACTGCATTGTGGAAATGTGGCGGAGCCCCGTCTTGCTGAAAGATCAAATCGTCATCGAGATCTTGTCTAAGTTGAGGCACCAATCATTGCTCCTACATGTCCAGATATGAATGTCCAGTTACAGTAGCCTCAATGAAAAAGAAAAGTCCGTACAGTTTTCGTTGTGACAACGCGCAGAAAACATTCACCTTTGGTGAATCACGCTCATGTTCAATGATTCTGTGAGGTTTCTGTGTACCCCAAACAAGACAGTTGTGCTTGTTAATTTTCCCACTCGTGTGGAATGTCGCTTCGTCGCTGAAAATTAAGCGGCTGAATAACTTTGAGAGTTTGACTTTAAACTGACTTGTGTTTGAAAGTGCTATCATTAGCAGTTTTTGTGTAATGAAATATTAAAAGTGTTACCGGACTTTTGATATGTCCTGTACATCTTGACGAGATGATAAGATCATGGAAACAAATAACAACTGGGGGAATTAACTTAGGACGTTTAATAATAAAAACACTAGCCTTTGCAGAGGACCAGATTTTAATAGCAAAAACAGAAGACGAACTACAAAGAATGATATATAAATTATGCGATATATATAAAAAATATAATATGGAAATATCATCAGAAAAATAAAAAACAATGGCTTTCAAGGGCTCTCATCCAGTTCGGACTAAGATAATATTAGAAAACAAACCAATAGAACAAGTGACAAAATATAACTTTCTAGGTTGCGAAATATCATACACAACGGAAACAGATATAAATAATAAACTAAATAAGTTTAACTATATGTATAAGAGGAACACTAAAATAGTACATTATGCAACGAGCTTATAATGGTAGTAATTAAGACGCGAGTATGTTTATGAAACTCGCTTGCGCTCGTTTCATAATTTTCAAACGAGCGTCTTAATTACCATTATAGTCAAGTTCCATACGACTTTTTATGCTCGACCATATTTGTAACTTGTAATTATTATTCATAAGTATTCATGTTATTCTTATCTGACTGGGGAGCGGAACTGACCTTGTGCAATATCTCGTAAATTGTGAGATGTGCGCAGACGCGAAAGTATTGATTTTTTTCCGAGGAACAATTGTCATTGACCTTGATATAATCTAGAGAGTAAAATGAACATTAGTCTTGATATAACCTTGAAATTGATTTAGACATTGAAAAACGAGATGATAAATAGAATTTATTTGAATATTATTTACAATTAACGCTAATTATTATAGTAACAGAACATAATCTCCTGCGACAGTATTGGATTTCCAGCCTCCGTGACGTTTCGCTAGTTGTCTTTCGATTGCATATCCGAGAATAATCGATACTTGCGCTTTTATATTGCTACACTGGTGCTTTCTGATTGGTGGAAGACCTGAACTTTAATGAATAGGTGTACTTTAATGAGTCCATTAAAGGGATGCTACCAGGTGTATAATTACCACATTTCGGCATGGTCGAGCATAAAAAAATATAATATGGAAATATTATCAGAAAAATAAAACACAATGGCATTCAAGGGCTCTCATCCAATACGGAGAAAGATAATATTAGAAAACAAACCGATAGAACAAATGACAAAACATAACTTTCTAGGTTGCGAAATATCATACACAACGGAAACAGATATAAATAATAAACTAAATAAGTTTAACTATGTAACAGGAACACTAAAAAGAACTTCGAAAAACAAAGCCAGAAAAGACTCTATAATGAAACTATACAAGACGATGGCAGTTCCTACTATAACTTACGGATCCGAAACATGGACAATGACAGCACAACACTCAAGCTGCTGAAATGAAATTCCTCAGATCAATAGCAGGATATCAAAGAACAGACAAAAACACAATAAGAAATAAGACAGCAACTAAAAGTCGAGGAATTAAATACAACAAGAGATTATACAGAAGAAATTGGAAACAACACTTAACAAGGATGACTGAAAATAGAATACCAAAACAGCATAGGGGGAAGTGGGTACAGTAAGACAGGGACAACAGTGAGGCATTTTTTATTAGATGGTAAATTTTGATATTGAGATGTTGATAACAGTGGAGTTGTATGTTGCATGAGTAAATTAACAGTATTTTCATACTCGATTTGATTCTAGTTATAAAGGTGAATGATGAAAAAATAATTCGTAATTTTTCACTCTAGAAGTAAAATTTTGGCTTGTGTTTAATGAAGGTTATATTGGATATACAAATGAGATATAAATATGAATATCTTGTTACCTAATACTATGGTATTTGAGATTATGTTTGGCAAAGTTTCGTCTTTCTTGGTTTAATTTTGAAGTGATGGCGTCATTTTTAAATGAACTACGCGTAAAGGGAACAGTGAGACATGCCATTGAAGGGTACACTGATACGTCTCACTGTTCCCATGTACCAATGATTTGCAAAAACAAACTGTAATTATATTACATTTACCAGTAACTAACATTAAAAATGAACATACTAGTAACCAATTCAGGGACTGTAGATAAAAATAATGGATACATTACGTTTCAATGGTTTCATAAATAAAAAATTATTCACAAAACTTAAGAAAATGTTAAAAAATAATAAAGAATTACATTAAATTCTTATAATTATAAGCTTTGTTGTCACCAAAAATTCATTTCATTTTTTCGCAAAAGTTTTAAATGTCATGGAAAATTCACTTTTCCAAATGTTCCAGATGTTTCAATGATTTCGAAGTCAGACATCAAAATGATTTTAAATAAGCCTACAGAACATGTCAAGATAAAGAGACAGCAAGCTTTCCTTTCTTTTGAAATAAATGTAAATCATTTCAATGTCACTGTGGTGTCTCACTGTACCCTCCTGAATGGAAACAGTGAGACATTTGCATTTAAAAAAAAAACACGTATTGTATATTATGTCCTTTATCTATTAACATTTTTGTTTATGTATTATTATACTCCATGTTTTAATGTCTATTTCTATTGCACTTGATATTAAAAATACTTGAATTATCACTTGCATACATATGTCTTAATATTTTGTGTCTCACTGTACCCACTACTCCCCTACAACTATTCACCACGAGGAAGAAGAAACTGGGAAGACCTAAGAAAATATGGAAGAAGCAACAATTTGAAGCCGGAACAGGACAGTAAAAAGGCCTAAACCATGATGGAGGAGAAGAAGAAGAAGAAGAAGAAGAAGAAGAAGAAGGGTTTTTAAGTTATGGTTTATTCATACGAGTACATATAACTTTGTGCGAGATCGTGCGTATTTGCTTGCTTTCCGCACAAAACCAATACGCGGTAAGTGTGAAATGCCACATTCAGTATTCCCAACGTAACACACATAACAATTTCCCTATTAGCGTCATATTCATTTTACTGCTTTAGGCTTTTAAGATATTATTTTTAAAGACGTTCAACATAGTAATAATTATACATTGGAAACTTACCAATGCAATTTCACCTAAATTGCAATGTTAATTATTGTTTTTAAATATTTGCAAAAATTAAGAAAACTCTACTACTCCACTAAAGTTATTGCATTCGTGATGCAAGTAACATTAAGGAAGCCGTGAAAAAATCAACAACATTCCAGATGCGGATGTTATTACTGCAATATGTTATATAAATAATATTGTTAAAATATTAAAATGAAAAATAAATCATTACATAACCTTACCGTTTGTTTTAAGTTCGCATTTATAGACTGGGGAAAAAAAAAAGACAGACGTATATCACGGCCTGCTGCAATATAGTAAACACAGAAAACATTTTATAGCAACAATGTTGAAGAGAGATATTTTTATTTTCCAAAATTGCCGTCATTGAACAGAAACCAAGATGGAGATTTCATTGCAACTAATTAGAAATTCCTCTTTCAGGTACGTAATAAACGATCTTCGCATAAAATAATGTACGATACACGAGCGGTATGCTTGTTATCATGTTCTCGGAAATTAAAAAAGCTCAACTACGTTTCGCTTTTTCAATCTTTTCCTCGAACATGAAAACAACAACATACCGCTCTTGTAACGCATATTACTATTATGCTTGTTTTGAATGATAGTTGTTAGCGAATGTTTTAGCATACTTGAATACTCTCAATAGGCCTACTAGTCTCCAACCAACCTTCTTCTTTGCTTGCTTTCCTTCCTTTTTTCTTATTTCTTCTTGTTCTTATAATTTTACCTTCTGCGCCTCTGAACTTGAACCCCTTCTCTCTTGAAATTCTATATTTAATTATTCATCTCCACCCTCTATCTCTCCCTCCAGACCCATCAGACTCCCTGCTGCATACAGGAAGACGGAATCATATTTCAAATGATGAGCTGTCAGCTTTAAATCCCAGACCAATATCTGACTCCCAGATGCGCATGCAACCCGGATAACGTGGCTGTTCATATGCCCGCCATTTAACTTCTGCTTATGTATTTAATTACATTTAACAGCTTCGCTCATGAACGACACAAGACATGGCTTGCTTTCAATTAACCAGGACCAATCGCAGTTATGACGTAATATGGCCACCCACACGTTTATATCTGATTACTGTTAATGAAATCAACTTACATTCATCATCCCCGCCTTCGAGATCGCTTCGAAAGGAAGATAGTTTTACGACGGCGGTAATCAATCTAAGTAAATCCAGCAGAATGGGTTCGATTCCTGACAGAGAATCGATTTCTCTGTCTCTCCCTCAGTGAGACTAGACGTGTCTCTATCTTGTACTGAACATTCATCATGTTATACAGCAGCCGTGTGCCAATCCAACTACAAGAAAATGAACCCAGGGAGTTGATAATTTCTAATATTTGATCACAGAAATCACAAGAGTGAAATTTCCAAATTTTATACTTCGATTTCGTACTATGTTCTGGTCACGAGGCGTAATCATGTAGGCCTACTTTGTTTTTTCGGGATTTATTCTACTTCCAAACCTATCTCGTTACTTGCTTCAAGTAAAATTCCTGAGTTTTCCCTAGGTCTAATAGTTTGTGGATTTTCTCCTATCATATTCACGTCATCCGCATAAACAAGCAGCTGATGTAACCGTTCAATTCTAAAATCCTTCTGTTTTTCTGGATTTTCCTAAAGGCATATTGTAAGTACAGGGACATCATCTTATTTTTACTAACATTTCTAATATTAACCTGGCTATACCTTCGGATCAACGATTAAGAATCGGAAACACCGTTTGCTACCCCCTTCCACGACTGGAGTTCGGTGATACTGACGTAATATATAAAGAAATCACTTTACTAGGTATAGGAGGGAAGAAAAGTAGTTTCCATTTACATAAACTAAGAAATATCGCGATTTTGAGTTTGATAATTTTCATTGGGTTCTTGTTTAATCAAAATACAGTACTGTATTAACAATGAGTGTTTTTACTCACGAACTGAGCTTTCCATGCGGACGTATTCACTATGCAGTGTATATTATACTGTCTACAGCACATTAGCGTACACTATAGAGAATGAAGTTAAATTGAAAAATAATCATAATATGGATATTTAAACACATTTTTGAAAATGGTGGCCGTTCATTTCGGTACAGGCTTCAGTTCTAATGTGCATATTATCGCACTATAGACTATTGTACCTAATTCCAATTACCAGGTTCGTTCTTCGTGTCAGTAACTCATGTTGAAATAATTCTGTACCTACTCTATAAAAGAGTACCTTACGTACTGTAAATTCAATCTTCACTTCTGCTCAATCCGAAAAGATAAAATTACTCAGACATGCTATCTACTGTCCGTCCAAGTGGTTACGTCGCAGCGTCATAGAAAGGGAGGAAATCACGTGACAGTTAATTACTTAACGAGGCCTTTTATTTAAGTTATTTTAAATAATTGTATGGGTATAATATTACGTAGACGTCCAATTCCTAACAGAAATTAATGTTCTCAGAAAAGAGCTAAGACAGCCCAGCCACTAGCATTTACAGGGAGACGAATAGAAGCAGGTGGGGGAAACCGGGATGCGACGTAGGCAAATGGAAAATGATGCAATATTGAAAGATCTTTCGTCACTGGAAAACGCGAACATATTTTTAGAACATACTGTTTACTATGACCATAAGGCTACTATGACTGTATATGCGGTCTTGGATCTCTATGGAGGACGTTGAACTTCATTAGTAGAAGGGGTGGGAGTGAAGTACATTAAAAAACTCAGGTACAATAAAAATTGAAGTAAAAATAAAATGATGTCCCTGTACTTACTGGCTTTTAAGGAACCCGGAGGTTCATTCCCGCCCTCACATAAGCCCCCCATAGGTCCCTATCCTGAACAAGATTAATCCAGTCTCTATCATCATATCCCACCTCCCTCAAATCCATTTTAATATTACCTTCCCATCTACGTCTCGGCCTCCCCAAAGGTCTTTTTCCCTCCGGCCTCCCAACTAACACTCTATATGCTTATTTGAAGGTTTCGTAACAAGCAGTTTTTTACGGTGATGGGTTATTAGCCCTTCGCCCAACCCCCAAGCTGGAGGACAACCCCTCATCGGCTGTCCGCGACTGCTTATTCAATATATTCACAGCTACCCTCCATATCTGGAGGCCGTCTCCTCGATCCGAAACCTGAGGACGCGCCATGCCGTGGTTATAGGGACCCACAATACATGGCATCATGCCATTTTTTTTTTCATATTCTTCTTGGGACAGATAAATGCGGTAACAATAAATGCACTATAATGGGTCTATTTCCATATAGTTATATGTTATGAAGAATGGTTTCCCTAGTAACAAGTTTTTGTGTGAGAATAAATTCTAACTTTCAAGGCCTAACAACAACAACAACAATAATAATAATAATAATAATAATAATTCTTTATTTATACTGGCAAAATTAAGGTCACAAAGTATACAATCAGTGAAAATTTAAGAAAAAGTTAAAGAACAGAATACTAACATATTACAAAAAATAATAATAGCATAATAAAATCGACACTAAACAACATGAAAATAATACTATAATAGAAAAAAAAAGAAAGTAAAATATATTGCAATATAGAAAAAGCAACTGATTTAGTACAAATAGTTAATATGGAAAACGTAAGAAAGAATATAACAAAATGGAATGTAATAAAATAATAATAGAAAAGAAAAAAATACGAAAATTAAATAAAATACACAATAAAGAGGATATGATATTAAATTCATCTGGTGATCAAGGGAACAGAACAGGGAAAAGGAAGGAAAAGAAATATATATATATATATATATATATATATATATATATATATATATATATATATATTTTAACAAAACTATCGCAGAGAAAAGGACTTATAACTGAAAGGAATCTGAAACAACAGCTGTAAAAATAGCAAAAAAACACGATCGTGCAAAAAAATAGGTTTGCATATTACAATTTCTAGTCTTGCAGGTATCGACACATTAGAAGTTGGGTGGTATCTACTGATTTTGAGTGAAATTATTGTTGTTCACGATCTTCACAGGCATTTGTATTTTTCGAATGGGGGTAATTACTGGTAAGGTAATAGGGGAGGAGGATCGCAAGCAAATGTCTCACTCAAAAGTGGGTCGCACCTTCAAAAAGTTTGGGAACCACTACTCTAGCATAACAGGTACAGTCCGCGTCACCGTTTTTGGCGTATGAAATAAGTAATGGGAACGTTAAGTGCTAGTCTCTTACCTTTAAAGTAGTTAGTCTGACAACTATGTTTGACAAATGGCTGATGTGACGTGTATATGAAACGGTACCAATCTCAGCTGCACTAGCAACATGCTCACAAACTGGGCACTATACTCTAGGACACACACCAAAAACGCTGGCGCCAGCTGTAACTATTGTCCGGCCGGCGGGAAGCGATAGCTTATCGGTCGGCACAATCCCTGCCACGGCTCTGGCCAGACGATTATTGGACAGACAAGTTAATCTAAGCAAATTCCAATAAAAAATAACAAAATAACTGAATCCTTACCAAGAACGAAATTCTTTGCTTCTAATGTGAAATGGATTGAATAATATCTTCTTTTCTCGGGATGTAAGCAAAAAGTGTTATACCTAACTTGTGCCATTTCTGGTTCTACTCTGCAGCGATTATTGCGCCATGTTTCAAACATTGTACAAGGGAGCTGCACGCAAGTGTCTCGGAGGGCACAACGCGCAATAATTACAACACCGCGCCGTCCAGCTCTCGCGTGGTGGCATGACGCCTTTGTAAACAAAGACTAAGTAATGACAAAGTGTCGCGCACCACATATAATACTGTCCTGCACAAATTATGGACCCCAAGCCACCTCAGGCTCCAGACAGTAATTTCCTAGTTTTAAAGTACGTCTATGAATGCAAAGCAACTCGGTTCGATTTCCTGAAAGGATGAGGATATTAACTTCCCTGAAGAAGAATTTTGAGCAAAGCTACAATGTGCTAATAAAAGTAATGGGAAAGATTGTGTCCTTCATTTAATTTCACTGTTACTACCAAAACTGGTTACATCAGCTGCTTGTCTATGCGGATGACGTGAATATGTTAGGAGAAAATCCACAAACGATTAGAGAAAACATGGGAATTTTACTTGAAGCAAGTAAAGCGATAGGTTTGGAAGTAAATCCCGAAAAGACAAAGTATATGATTATGTCTCGTGACGAGAATATTGTACGAAATGGAAATATAAAAATTGGAAATTTATCTTTTCAAGAGGTGGAGAAGTTCAAATATCTTGGAGCAACACTAACAAATATAAATGATACTCGGGAGGAAATTAAACACAGAATAATTATGGGAAATGCGTGTTATTATTCGGTTGAGAAGCTTTTATCATCCAGTCTGCTGTCAAAAAATCTGAGTTAGAATTTATAAAACAGTTATATTACCGGTTGTTCTTTATGGTTGTGAAACTTGGACTCTCACTTTGAGAGAGGAACATAGGTTAAGGGTGTTTGAGAATAAGGTGCTTAGGAAAATATTTGGGGCTAAGAGGGATGAAGTTACAGGAGAATGGAGAAAGTTACACAACACAGAACTGCACGCATTGTATTCTTCACCTGACATAATTAGGAACATTAAATCCAGACGTTTGAGATGGGCAGGGCATGTAGCACATATGGGGGAATTCAGAAATGCATATAGAGTGTTAGTTGGGAGGCCGGAGGGAAGAAGACCTTTAGGGAGGCCGAGACGTAGGTAGGAAGATAATATTAAAATGGATTTGAGGGAGGTGGGATATGATGATAGAGAATGGATTAATCTTGCTCAGGATAGGGACCAATGGCTGGCTTATCTGAGGGCGGCAATGGACCTCCGGTTTCCTTAAAAGCCAGTAAGTAAGTAAGGATATACAAGATGCAACCATAAACGAAATGAGGAAGTAATGGAAGAACTGGGACTACAGCCAATTCTCCACTATTTACAAAATTACCAGGCCAACTGGATGGACCATCATCGCACAGAATCCCAAGAGCTATGCTTCGTTATCTCCCTCAAGGAAAGGGATCACTGGGACGTCCCAAGAAACGCTGGAGGGACAATATTCTTCTTTGAGACAATAACGGGACACATGGCCTAATACTTGGAGGGATGATGATGATGATGATGATGATGATGATGATTATATTTTTTAAATTACACATGGTAAATTTCCTTCAATTGTTACTCCGTTTGTGTACTCAGAAAATGTCAGTGTTCTATCTAGCCAGCAAAACATCCGGGGCAACCGGTTGAAATTCGAACATTCGGTCGGATATTCTACTTGACGATGCTCTCTGAGAGCGGTCGACGAATGAAAACCGGTTTAAGCCCTATTCTGCAGCTCTCTAGTACTAATGTTAGTGAAGATTTTGACAGTGACAGAGTTGAAGCTAGTGATGATAGTAGAGATGTTGGTGAATGAATTGGCGGTGCAGATTATATAGTTGTTTAAGGTGATGATAATAATGGTAGTGATGATAACTATGATCTTGATGGTTGTAATGTTAGTAATAACGATCATTATGATCTGAAAATCAGAAGTAATGGATTTCGGAATACAGTGTCGGCATGCATTAATCGAGGAATTTTATGTTTAGAAAGCACAGGTGCAATCCGTCCAAGTAATACAAACACCACAGAGCTTGTCAGTGGCGAAGTTCATCTGACTCAAGTGCGAGCCAAGATCATCCCGGCGTAATTAGCATATAGATTACACCACACAAACACACACACACATACACCTACACACACAATTGTAGTGTCACAACTTAGGCGAACATCCCGGGGCCATTTTCAGACATTTGTGGGTTTATTCCATTACCAATTGCTGCAATCTCAGGCACATCGCTATTACATCAAGCAATGTCTCGAGATTTGTAGAGCTGTAGGGAACTGAAATGCATGTATCTTCAAGATAGAATCATTGCATTATGAACTGTCATTAAAATAAAGTATCTAATATTAATAGAAAGAAACAGAAGTAGGCCTAAGTACGGACAAAGGAATGACTTACACACAGAAAGAACTTCACAAGTGTATAGAGAAAATATAGCAGTGTAAAACATAAATGAGGAAAAACTAGAGATAAAAGAAAATGAGAGGAAAGAGAGTCGAAAAGAGGAGAAAACATAGAGAAGGGGAAAGAAAAAAAGTAAGGGAAATAAATGGAACGAGATATAGAAATCTAATGAACAAAGAAGAAAAAGCAATGTGAAAGCGAAAATTGGATGAAGAAAACTAAGAGTATGAACTAAATTAATAAAAAAAAAGCTGAATGGACGAGAATAGAGAAAGAAAGAAAATTCTGCGCTGTAGAGGCCGTTCCACAGTATTGAAGCATGACCTTGTCATCTCGCGCAGGTTACGTGGGCGACAGCATGTGAAAGTCTTACGGAGTAGACGAGTTTTTGTTCACTGCGCATCCAAGGTCATGCTTCAACTACTGTGGAAGTGCTTCTATCAGGGATGCACCGGCACGTAGAGTATGTCACCACCTACTTCGAGAATGAAAATACAGTAATGTTAGTTTGATTGTTTTTTTTTTTTGTTTCGGTTTACGAATGAAGAGTATGAATTCTTAAATATTCCACGTCATAAATTTCGAAGTTGGTTATCCTGTGTTTATGTTGACTGGCTTGTACTCATGAGAGAACGCCATTGGTCAATTATACACAAACAACATCAGAATGCGTAATACCGACTTAATATATCGTTATTGACATGCATATCCATATGCATAGCAGTTTCCGATCTCCGTTTATTGTGAATAAAAGATCTTCACGTTCTCGTTCTGGTTCCCGTTCCCGGTTTATTGTGGACCAGCCTTAACGGTCTTAAGCATTACATATAAATCAGTGCGCTGCAGTGCATGTCAATCATTAACCTAATTTTAGATTTTGAAGACTTGTAAATCAGGCCAGAAATCCTACCAGCTGACACCTCATCCACCCTAGCATACTCTGTGACATTCTTAGGTTTCAGTGCCTATAAATCCGATGTATAGACTGATAACAGACATGTACGATACACTTAGAGTGAACCATAGTGAAGAGTTTGTTGCGAACTGGGACTAATTTCGAAATGTCGTTTCGTATGAAGGGAATACAGGGTGTTTCAAAAATAGAGGGCATGATTTCAGGTATGTATTCCTCATATGTAGACAGTACGAAAAGTTCATTACAACATGTGTTCGGAAATGCTTGGTTTCCGAGTTATGGCCTTCAAAACAGTGACATTCACAGGAACGTTTTTCTTCCCGCAGGTAGTTGTCTTTACAGCAGATGTTCAAAAATATCCACCTCCTTCTTGAATACAGGCCTCACATCGATGTCTCATGGGCCTGCGAACACTATCCCAAATTCCAGGAGTATTGCGTATTTCCTCACAATCTGCCACAATTCGATTCCGAAGCGATTCCATGTCAGGCACCGGAGACGAATACACCAATGATTTTAAATGGCTCCATAAGTAGAAATCGATAGCGTTGAAATCAGGTGAGCGTGAAGGCCAAGCAATTGGGCCACTTCTACCTATCCATCGATCAGGATACCTCTCCGGTACAAACAACGAGCCAGCGCAGCATTGTCCGCCTTACTGTACATAAAGTGCACTTCTGTCACCTCCTGATTTGAGTACATGTCGCACAGTACAACGTCAAACACAACACTCAAAGTACCCTTCACCTCGGAATTAACTGTCAGAGTGTCCTCTGTTAATATCTTCTGTCACGGCACCTACCTGCGGGAAGAAAAACGTTCCGGTGAATATCACTGTTTTGAGGGCCATAACTCGGAAAGCAAGGATTTTCGGACACATGTTGTAATGAACTTTTTCTATTGTCTACATGTGAGGAATACATACCTGAAATTATGCCCTCTATTTTTTAAACATCCTGTATATATTGCATACCCTTCATTAATTTACTTCTCTTATGATAGACTGCCACACAATTGTGTGGCAGTCTATTGAAATAATTTTATTTATTTTTTCTTTAAATGTGCAGAAACTAGATCCGAACAAATGTAACAATTTAAAATTCCGTTGTAGAGCGAAAAGTTAACGGCAAGATAAGTGTTGTGCCATTGCACAAAATAAAATAAGAAAAGGATAAAAAAGAATATAAAAGGAGATGAAAAAGTGCAGAAAACAGTAAGGAATAGGAAATAGAAAGTAAAGGGAAAGAAAGACAGGGAAACGAAAACGGAATATGAAATAAATGTAGGCCTACTAATGTTGTACTTTAATCACGGGCGAAAGATTTCTGACGAATTCCCACATCATTATGGCTGACGGCAGCGTTTTTGGCGTGTGTCCTAGAGTATAGTGCCCAGTTTGTGAGCATGTTGCTAGTGCAGCTGAGATGGTACCACTTCCTTTACAGGTCACATCAGCCACTTGTCAAACACAGTTGTCAGATTGACTGGTGCAAAGGTAAAACACTAGTACTTAACGTTCCCATTACTTATTTCACACGCCAAAAACGGTGGCGCCGACTGTACCTTCACGATTTAACTCATGGCCGAAATAACAGCCGATACTTGTATTCCCCTTGGAGGGAAATTGAGTTATTTAACTATCGACTGCTGAACAGCTGCCAAGCTGCCCATTATGAAGGCAGATTCTAATGTGACGGGTGACCGCTCAAGCCACACGTCTTTCAGTTCACGGCCCACGGATCAAAGAGCTATTGCGCCTCACTCCTGTTCAGAATTGCATGGCCGCCGAACCCTGCATAGTAAATAACCTCCGGAAGGTTTGGTCTGCAAGCAGCCACACAAGAAAACCACTACATGCAGAAGAAGCACCGAAAACTAATTACAGTATCCATTAAAAAAATGAAAACTGAGTTATGACCAGGGAGCGAAACTTGTTGCGCGATAGGAGAGAGGCAAGTGGTTTCAGGTTAACTGTGTTCTAGAGTCCCTCTACTGCAGCCGTGGCGAAAATGTGATCGTGCGCCGAGCCACTGTGTAACCTGCAACGTGTATAGCACATATGGAGGGGGAAGGGGAAGTGAAGCAACTATCTGACTTATTAACGGATTTTCATTTTCCTTACGTCAAGCACTTAAATATAATTTTATACACTATAACAGTGATGTCAAAGCAAGCGCATTTTTCTGACCTTGACATCGTGCGCGGACATCAAGCGCTAAGTATGGAAAGAGGAAGGGTTGTGTGTATGAGTAAGCAGCCTGATGGATTACGAAAACAATGGTGCACAAACTTCAAACGGAACGTGAAATTTTATGTCGTTATTTTATATGGCTTCTTTCTGTTTGATATTATCTATATTGTGTATAAAACAAAAGTACTAACACTGATTTCTTAATATTGCACTTGTATTTTAAACGTCAATAACATAATAAAGAGTTAAGAAGAAATATTCACATAAATTCCATACTAGTACAACTATACTGTACTAAATGGATGAAACACATTGTTCATAAAGAAAGTGATATCCCAAAAAGAGACTGAGTATGACATGATAAGTTGGAATTGATATGGATGGTACATTTAGCCTTATAAAAGTAATCAAAAAACTAATCAAAACAATATTACAGTACAAAGCAAAGTTACCTAGGCACTGTGTATGTTTTAACTGTAACTAATATTCCATAACAAAACCCTTATCGCATTATGCTTTTAAGATGATATTGGTGAGCAACTTCCTATCCTTAGAATATTAAATTATTTTCTCGAAATCTGCTGAAGCTATAGAGCTGACATTTTTACAACACATGGGCACATATCTTTTGCTTATGATGCAACAATAGCTGCTTTGTTAATTCATTTCCTAAACAATTTCCATACGAATATTTTCAAAATTTCCAATACATTATCTTCAGTAATACGTATTTACGGTATATTACATTTACGAAAATATTCTGTAAGGCTACTAAATAAATAGGCCTATATCTGAAAATTTCACTTTTCTATAAAAAAAAGTTGAGAAAATATTCCTTTTGAATAAAAAAATCAAACTTGTGAAAAATGAGCATTAAAATTAAAACTTACATTCTTGTAATGCACTTATACTTCTGAGACAAATCTAAAAATTACCATGGATACAGTTTTAATAAGTTTTCTTTCCTTTATCTATTGAATCAGTTCTGGCCATCCCTGAATATAGCTCGAACAAGCGGCATATACTACCTCTTTCGTCTGTCTCTTTCCTTTCCGCTGTAAAGCGCTCAGGCTCTCCTGAGCTCTAAAGCGCGCGCTTGCTCCTATGGGCATCAATTGACATGACTGCACTATAAGGTTAGAAACTAATGTTTAGTACGTGTAACGAAGAGGGAAATGAATAAGAAAACATAGGACACATTATCACAACCTAAAATTAACCGTCTTCAGAATGTCTCTGCGACAGAGTTTCAAAATCAGGAATTATGTCACTTACTGCCAGTCGTAGTCGTAGTCCTTACATCTAGCTATCATTTAACATCACTTTGTAAATCTGTGAGCTTAAATTGAAGATCTAACAGCATTGTTCGTACATCTGCTGAAAAAGGATCGACGTACAATGATGATGATGATGATAATGATGATGATGATGATGATGATAACAACAACAACAACACTTAACCTTTTAATGTTTCATGAGTAACATGTAGTATAATGCCGTTTTATGTTATACAATCGTTTTCCTCTTAACACTTGTGAACAAATCATACATTTAATATTCTCATCATATTGGCAGCAAAAAAATGCGTCCTCCCATCCTACTTGGAACTTTCGTTTTTGCAGAGGTAAGCCTAATGGTTTCGAAAGAGACATTGCGAAGATACGCCACTCACAGGTCAGAGACAAATACAAATGGAACGGAGTTTGACTCCAGTGAGTGAGAGGGTGGGGGTTGGGGAAGATAGGAAGCAAGAGAAATGCACAGCTATCATAGCGAGCCACAATGTGCTCGTGAGTGACATTTTCGCCACGGCTGATCTACTGTGTACAATAGAAGGTAGCGTGGGTCGTGCCCCGTTGAACTACTGTGCCTTACTAGTTCGCTGTTTAGGCTACTTGCTTTGTGTTGCAGCCGCCGAGTAACTTTGTTTTATTGGTTATTTTAAGATTCTCTATCAACTGCGACGAGTAGCTTATATCACAGACTTGAGATCACAGAATTTCGTATTGATTTCGAAAATAATAATAATAATAATAATAATAATAATAATAATAATAATAAAAATTTTAAAACAATAAAAGTAGTGGAAGTTTTTTTTTTCTGGATAGTAGAAATACAGTACACTACATATACTGTAATAGTCTTACTACTAAACTGTGTATAGTTTTTATACGAGACTTACGCAGAGTTGAGACAGAAAACTTTACTAATAAACCATGCATAAGCAATGGATGTATAAACAGTCTGTAACTATACAATGGGAATTGCTTTGCAGTAGTTATATACACGAAACCCCTTGTTTAAGAGTTATATATAGAGGAAAAAATGGCCGCCCATCTACCAGCTGTTCGTACCGACTGTCATTTTATGATGATGGCTGCCTTGTAACCACAGAAGAACAAACCAAAGAGCACAGAATAATTAGAATAATATTACTATAGCTTGTACTCGATTAGAGCCAGTTGTACTATCGATACTTAACACGCCACACTAAAGCGCTCTACCGGATGCAATAGAGAACCTCAGATATTCTATTACCTTTCGAAACGAAGTAATGAGGAAACTATGACGTAGCTGTGTAACAGTTATACTGTTATACACGACGTATGTAGTGATTATTAGTAAGGAATTTACACACGACTTATAAACGAGCTACTCATTGTATAAGTATAAGACAGTTAAACATCTGTATATAGAGTTTTTATTAATAAGATCGTAAATGTAAATTATATGTAAAATTTCAAATTGACGAAATTAAATTGTAAGGGACTTTTTATATCGAGGAATAATTAAAAGTTAATAAATTCTAATAACTTTGAATAACTAGTGAGATTACAATTCATAAAAGTTTCAATCAACGTTCTGAGACATTGACATATAACGAGTGATAAGGTTTTTTGGTTGTTCAAGGTCTCTACGTATAGAAATAGACATGTTTTTGGCTTCTTTAAATCTATTAAAAATAAATATAATAATAATAATAATAATAATAATAATAATAATAATAATAATATAACGGAATTAATTAATTTTCCGTGGAGTATCGGTTGAAAAACGCTGGTTTAGAGGACGTTCCAAGTTCAGGTAGGCTTATAATGATTTCCTTACATCCCCGCCTGCATCTTTGGATAAAACACGCGCAATATTACGTAGGTGGCTAAAAATACAGATGCCAACCGCTACATGATGTGCAATTACCTAACCGCGTTATCCGTAGCATCAAACTAGCAACAAAGAGAGTATCGTTCATTATTTACACGCATAAAGAATAACTTCCGAGCAGTGGAAGCCAAGCTAAACAAAGCAGGAGTTCAGCAATTAAATATTTAGATTCTTGCAGACAGTACATGAAAAACATTCGTGTTTGTTTTGTATTGCTGCTGGAGAGCACTCAGAACTGAACGTGACATTAGCAACTTTGAATTAGTGTCGTCTACGAACTCCAAGCCAACGTGACATTTGTATCCGAATTACTGACCTTCTGAAGAGATGAGAGGGACGTGAGATTTCAAGTTGTAGTAGTAGTATAGGTCTCGCAAGCAGGGATTACCGACGGAGGGAATGCGAATGAAACAATTCGATAAGGAAGAGCTGGCGACAGGAAAGCTCACGAGATAGCTTGACTGATATTCAAGAGTACAGTCGAAAGAGAAATGACATCGATAGAATCAGTCTTCCGTTGTGATACTGTACTCCAACCACAAGAAAGTATTTGGGGAATGAGACGAAGCGGGGTAATGCTGTGAATGAATGTTGATGTCATAAGGTCACACACGTCGGTACTCGTATCTGTATTGGCTAGCACTCACAGCACAAACAATAACATTGATACACACATATTGATACTACCCTAGTTACAAAATTAGATCACTGTTAATCTCCTGGTCTTTTAATCTCTCCATACAGGAAATAACATATGCAGGAGAGCGCATGGTTTTTAAACTGACGTTATAACGGTAACATTATCTATCTACTTCGTTCCAATAGATGAGGCAATAGTAAGCATATTCCTTGATCTCCTGGTTGGAGAACAGTAGTTACATTACGACTTTAGTTTGTTCCATTGCATGTGAATAAGTGTCTTGTATCGCACGGTATTATTATTTCATCCGTAAACATATGTTGCGCGTTTAATTTACTTCCAATTTTTCTCTTGCTACGTTGTTTATTTCCACAGCGATGTCCTCATTTGTTCATCTTCTTGGAAGAGATAGTACTTCCATCGGCCCGCACCTCTCCTCTCCCCCCTCGGCGTGCCTACATACACACGTCAAAACAGACAGCAACGCCACCATTGCTTTTCGGTAATCGTTCCTTGCGAGAGCTATAATAGATTTTATACTTAGCCGACTATATAATATATTAACTGATTTCATGACGAAATATATTATCAATGTTTTAAGCTACAAAATTTCTTCATTCATTCATAGTGTTCTGTCCAAGGACAGGTCTTTCACTGCAAACCTAGCATTCTCCAGTATTTCCTATTTTCTGCCTTCCTCTTTGTCTCCTCATATGATCGACATAACTCAATGTCGTCTATCATCTCATATCTTCTTCTGCTCCGAACTCATTGCATGTGTGAACGAAATGTGGTTGCTTCTGAAAATAAAGGGGCTGATCTAGATGTATTTTACTTATTGTAAAATCAGAGGTAGACAAATACCGGGCGCCAGGTAGCCAACGGACTACTGCAGAACAGCGCTTACAACCGGTTTATATTCGACCGGTTGCGGACCAACCGACGCGGTTGGACATTACGGCACAGTTGCGCCCCGCGGTCAATTCGGAGGCCTAGGCATGGCAAAGTTGCGCCCCGAAGATACCAGGTAGCAGAATGGACATGACATAGTTGCGCCCTGAAGAAATCAGGTAGCAGAATCGACATGGCATATTTGCGCCCGATGGACATAGTACACACGAAAGTGATTGTCATAAAATAAATAAATTACTTGAAAATATTATAGTGGTTTAAAAAACGGAGCCTATGGATATCGGTAGGCTATTGATAATCACATCATGAACAGTAGAAAAACAGTTAATAAAGTACTGCCATCTTCATGATGTTCATTTTAATGGTAGGCTATCGATAATAACTGCATAAAACACAGAAAACAGTTAATAAAGTACTGCCAACTTCATGGTGTTCATTTTAATGGTAGGCTATCGATAATAACTGCATAAACAGCAGAAAAACAGTTAATAAAGTACTGCCAACTTCATGGTGTTCATTTTAACATTATCGATAATGGATATTAAATCGAATAAAAATCAATAAGGTTGGTTGATTATGAGGCTCCAGTTTCCGTAGTATCTTTTTCCTCTGCCTATTTCATCGGGGCGCAACTATGCCATGCCCTTTTTTGTACCTGATGGGAACGGGGCGCAAGTATGCCCACAAAACAGGAGCCCTTTTTTATCTGCTGCATCTTACCTGACCGTGGGGCGCAACCATGCCCTGCCCGGACATTCGTTCGAAAATCCGGCCTTGAAGCGGTTGCGCCTGACTAGGCAGAACCTCAGATATAGAGGACAGAATACCAAGCGCATTTCATCATACAGGAACTCTGATGACATTTTGCAACTACATAAATGGAGTAAATGAAGGAAATTTACTTTTCCTAATTAAAAAAGGTTTAGCTTGAAATTCTTAGGAAAATATTTGGGGCTAAGAGGGAGGAGAATAGGGATAGTTACACAACGCAGATGCACGTATTGTATTCTTCACCTGACATAATTAGGAACATTAAATCCAGACGTTTGAGATGGGCAGGGCATGTAGCACGTATGTGCGAATCCAGAAATGCATATAGAGTGTTACTTGGGAGGCCGGAGGGAAAAAGATCTTTGAGAAGGCCGAGACGTGTATGGGAGGTTAATATTAAAATGGACTTGAGGGAATTGGAATATGATGATAGGGATTGGATTAATCTTGCTCAGAATAGGGACCGATGGCGGGCTTATGTGAGAGCAGCAATGAACCCGCGGGTTCCTTAAAAGCCATAAGTAAGTAAGTTAGCTTGAAATAGGGCTATAATTGATTGGGCACTTTGGTACATTTATCTTCATAACTAATAGGCTATATAAATCAACTAATGGACACCGGTAACAACAAAGGAAGTAAGCTTAATGCATAGATGAAATCAGACACGTAAACAAATACAAGAGTAAAATAAATTACAATTACTTACAAAAGAGAAGAGCAAATATATACACACTTACTATTGTAACGTTCATACTTTAAACTCAAAATACATAGGCTATCCCTGAAAGAGTAGTTGTTAATATAGCCTATGTCTTTTAATTATTCTAAGTGGATGTATTATTATTTCTCTAATAAATCGTTTTTAGGGAGATAACAAGTTATTAACAAAAATAAAAGCACTTTCAAGTCTAATGACTGTAGTTTCATAATACATGCTTCAATCAATGAGAGAGGAGGAAATATCATTTGAAAGGTACACGATGATAATCGCGTTCTTGCAACGATTCTTGGAACTCCTGGATGGCTCAATATTATCTGTCTTTCGTGATAAAGAGCCATCCACCCGAGTGAGACTGGGACATTCGTTAAACCGAACATTGGACTACTCCGCGAGACGGAAGAGATTCGCATGCTGTCTATAGCGCCAGGCGTTCAGTAGCAATCTGTCTGTTCTATCTTTGGTAATCGGTTATGCAGGACTCTAGTAGCCATATGTGGCGACTGAATTGTTTATTGGGTTAAAATTTTTTTAAGACTTTGATAAGAAATTCGAATGTACTTTTTAAATTAATATCACTACATTTGTTACGCATCTCAAGATACTGTCCTACATAGCTTCAGAGAGTCCCTGACAGCGTGTGTTTGTAATGCATAGATATTTAATATTGCTTAATAGCAGCAACCACACAAGGAATGTCTGAAACAGCAAGTTCAGGAAGTATGGAAGCAGACACGTATGACGTCATTGAAAGAAGAGACGTGTGGTCGCAAATAAGTCCATCGTCACCATGCAAGCAACAGTTACTGAAGACTGCTGACAATAGCGGAAGGGATAAGAGGACGAATCAGCTGACAGCGGGAAGAGTAGGTCATAGAAAACAGATCAAGAAGGTGGTTAAGAAGAAACAAGCAAGACGTCCGGAGCCGACAAAGAGGGGAAGTTAAGAAGATTTGGGTAGTCCATCTACTTGTGAGGGCAAGGAAGGAAATAAGGGACCGCAGAACTACAGTCTACGAAGTTGGTGCTTAAGAGAGTCTACGAAGTTGGTGCTTAAGGGGGGTGGAGTGATAAAAGTGTGGCATAAGACATAGAAACAATTAAGTGAGTGTTCAAGGAGTAAGAGTAACTATCAATATAATCGGAGAGAGAATGTATAAACGAATAAGTGAATTAGTGTCCAGAGAAACAAGAGTTGATAAAGGAAGTGACTAGAGAAAATTAGAAGTGTTTGTTAATAGTAATTGGTAGTGAAATGTTACTAATATTGGAGTGTCGACTAAGTTAGCGTTAGCGTACAATCAGAGAAACTGAAATGATAGGATTTAATTTTTTTTTAATTTATTGGGTTATTTTACGACGCTGTATCAACATCTAGGTTATTTAGCGTCTGAATGATGCGAAGGTGATAATGCCGGTGAAATGAGTCCGGGGTCCAGCACCGAAAGTTACCCAGCATTTGCTGGTATTGGGTTGAGGGAAAACCCCGGAAAAAACCTCAACCAGGTAACTTGCCCCGACCAGGATCCGAACCCGGGCCACCTGGTTTCGCAGCCAGACGCGCTGACCGTTACTCCACAGGTGTGGACGAAATGATAGGAAGACAGCAAGTATTTCAATGTAAGTTTACAAATTAAGGTTGAGTTGACTTACAAAAATAGTGGCAAACGGATAATTTATCGAGGTTAAAGGGAACAATTAAACAAAATAAACATGTGATTCAGTGACTAATGGAGAAATAGGGGATAAGAGTGATGACAGAAGTGAGGAGAGGTAGAACTGATTGTAAGTTAGAGAGGTAAGTGAATGAGTATGATTAAATAGTGTTAATAAAAGTTAGTTCAAAATTAGGGAAATTTTAGACGATAGGAAGTACTTCAATATAAGTAAACAATAAAAGTGGTGAGGTGTTCATTAGAAAGAAGAGAAAATTTTAAGGTGAGAGGTTAGAAAGCAAATTGAGAGTATGTATTATAGTAATAGAGGTAACAAAGGTAAAATAAGATGACTGCACACGTCAATGAAAGTTTGTATGTGTTATTGTAATTAGAAGGTAATGGGGAGCACGAATACAGAGATGTGGTGGCGACCCATTACCAAATAAGAGTTGCAGAAATATATATATATATATATATATTGCTTAATATATTTCAGTAAATGTATCTTGATCTTAACTCGAATGGTCTCATTGCATGTGTGGACTAAATGTGGTTGCTACTGAAAATAAAGGGGCTGGCTCCTGATGTATTCTTTTTCGTCTGTCCCTAGTAAAAATTATTATCTTTTATTGCATAATATGTATATGTATATGTATATGTATATGTATATGTATATATATATATATATATATATATATATATATACACTACTTCGTTCTTGTTATTAAATCCAAGTAATATTCCTGTTGTTCACCGACTTACACACACAGACAGAAACACACAGTATCGGAGCGTGTGGGAAGACTGCTCGGTACACTGGACCGTGAAGCTAGTATGATCCATGTACAGATAACTTGTACTCAAAATAACCTCTAGGACTCTAGTTCTAACGAAACATCCATGTTGTTACACTTGTCAATAAAGCATGCATTGAAACTTATTTTTGGCTATTATTTTCGAAATGAAATCGATGTACATGTTCATAATAACATTTTGATTTTACACCTTAACAGAAAAAAAGCACAAGAAGTTTGTAAACATAACTTTGAATCACCCTGTATTTAGTTAACCATTCGTTCAATGCAAAGGCGAAGTTCGAATAATTTATAAGAAAATTGGTACAATTTCATAAATTTGTCGAAAAAATCGTTAATTCTTGAGATGGGATACAATTTAGACAGTAATCCATGGAAAATTGTGGAACTACACTACATTATCTATTTAGTGCCCGCCCCTATACTGATGGTTATGATAAAGAAGTAATGATGGATTGAACTAGGTAGCACAGCAGAATTACCAGGACCGATATTAGAGAATTGTTAATGTATAGCAGGGATGAGACGATATTAGCTCCCAATCACGGTAGAAGAGCTCGACCTTGATCACGAGCGCATAGCGCAGCCACTGTAACGCAGACAACAGGCATGTACAGGCACATTCAGGGAATAAAGGCATCAATTATTACAATAACTTGCGTTACTAAATTTCTGGCTATGTAATAGGGCTAATTACTCAGTTATTTAATATACATGTACATATAGGTAAACAAATCGCAAAGGGAAGGGTTTTTTAGGAACAAAAAGAGAAATAGGAAATGTTAATTGTATGTAAACCATTTTATTGTTAAAAGCAATTATTTATTATATAAATACTTCACTTCATTGGTTAGGAGAAACTAATAGGGTCTACCTGCTCGACGTGTGTGATCTCCAAGTACTTTTGAGTATTTGTTGAAAAAATAATAATGACAATATTGATTGAAATAGAGTATATTGATTGTGTGATTGTGAAAATATAGTCCTTATTCTCCAGTCGTGATTATGTAATGAGTTTTCTTAGAGTCATTTGTGAGATGCACGTAACATGAAAAAACAAATTGATTAAATTAAGATATTGAGAGCCATCGTAATTTTTGGGGTCAATCATTTAAGGGGATATGTATGACTTTTAAAACCTCCACAATTTCTGCCAAAATTTGTGAAATTTAAACTAAAGAAATAGATCTATAATAATATCATCTGTACAAAATTTGGTGCAATTAGGTCTAATAGTTTTGAAATTATATTTTTAAGTACATTTTATATTGACGTTACTAAAAAAGCTCCTTGCATCAAAGTTTTCAAAATGTTTAGTTCGTATTTGCTCAAAATCCAGAAAATAGTTATTGGAATAAAAGTGAATTAGCATTTTGAGTTTAGTAATAGTATAAGTTAAAGTGCAATCAAAGATAAAATATTATTTCTAAATTAAAGAAACACGTAGTCTAATAAAAGTAAATATCCAGAAACAAATAAAACATCAACAATACATTTAAAATAAAGAAATAAAAGGAATCTAGATACTATCTACTGACTCAAATGTAAATTAATTTACCTTCGATGTCAATTCCGAAATGAATTTATTTCTGTCTTCTCCTGAATAATGCCTATATTTTTTCATGTTGCGTCTCATAATGCCGTTTTATGTTGCTTTTTTTTTTTTTTTGCAAATGATATATTTTTTTTTACACAACAAACACTGGACTTCATTACCATGTTCGAAGCACAAACATTGTATCTTCCACTCTTCCTTGAAAGCTTTAAGCGCTTCTGTTCCGTCATGATGCGCTGTGTTCTAAGATCTGTACATCCTTTAGCAATGTTTACAGGCATAAAATAGCTCTCGCTCGGAATTATTAGTCACCATCGCAAGACTGACGTATAGCAAGCTGTACAAAACAACGCTGTTGAGTTATCAAGATCAACATTTATAAAAAATACCTGAAAAGTTGAATTGTCTGTTATCCATGTTAAGGCGTAACTACATCTATCATCTCTAAGAGGGAAAATAAATCTATGCTTCAAAATTATCGTGTGTCATTAAGAGAAATGTTAGAGAAAGGGAAAACGTAAAAAGGGAAGGACGCTACTGACTTCGCGAGAAACCAACTCAACAGACAGAACATTCTCTGCACACTGTATCCACACACCTCGAGTGGGCCGAGTGCACACAAACTGTGTGTGACTTGAAACTGTGGCTTTCTGTTAACGTATATACCAGAGTGCTGCATTGGAGTTAAATCGCTCACTTGAATTCGGTCGAGTGTCGCACCCTCGAGTGAGATACGATCGGTCGTGATACGCTCGTAATAAATAGAAGCACAGTACAAGGCCATCTCACCGACATGTCTTATCTTGTATGGAAGGCGACAGATAAGATACACATATGTTTTGCTCACACGGTAAAAATAAGGCTTTATTTTCTGCGTTTATGACAAACGTTTAATGGAACAGTCATTGGAACGTACTAAAACTGGCACATGAAGTTAAAAATAAAATAGTACCGGTATGAAAGACTTCGATATACAGTTATTATTGCTAATTAATAATTATTCAATATTTGATTTACCACATATAATATGATAGGTCCATACATAGTGTTCCGCCTATATACTGCGACAATGTAGAAACGTTTTGCAAAATATTATTGATGTAGCAGTAGATTAATAACAATATTAGTACAGAGATAACGTCACAGAAAATATAATAAAACGAATAATCATGCTGCACAACTGTTACAGAAGCAAAGATTGATACACTAATTATTATTATTATTATTATTATTATTATTATTATTATTATTATTATTACTACTACTACTAGAAAACTTGATACAGTTCTTGCATTACCGTGATTGTGTTCTCCGTTTATAATAATTACATTTACATCCAATAACATCTATCAGCTGTGCCAAAAACAAAATCACTCCTGTGTGGGGGGGGGGGGGGAAACATTTACCAACAACATTTATATTACATTTTAAAGCAAGTTTTGTAGTTGTACTATGGAGAGGTTAGTTAAACACTGCAAAGTTTTGAAATGATAAACACCTATGATGTTACTACACAGTTCATCATTGTAACAAGAACGAATGTCTAACGCTCGGCTTATACCGTTCGAGGATTTATCGCTCGTGACAATTTTACCCATCATGCATGTGCGCTACCTATCGGATTATGCTATGAACTACTTGGCGCTCGAGCGAAAACGTCCGATGCAGACCTCTGGTATATACGTTATAGGTGTGTGGTTTATAAGGGGAAAAGTTGGAACGGTGTCGGGTGGAGTTCCTGGGTAGCGTTCAGCCAAAGGTCCCGGGATCGATACTCGGCCCCGAAACAATTTTTCCCTTGAAATTATTCAATATTAAAATGAATTTGAGGGAGGTGGTATATGATGCTAGGGACTGGATTAACCTTACTCAGAATAGGAAACGACGGCGGGCTTATGTAAGGGCGACAATGAAGCTCCGGGTTCCTTAAAAGTCATTTGTAAGTAAGTATTAAGATGATTTTTAATTGTGTTATTAGTAGGTATGAAAAGAATGGTTCCCAGACGCTATGTCCACGGATATTTCGTCCACTGTTTCGCACGTCCCTTTGATATTCTGTCCACTATATTTTTTCGTCCTATAGTGTTTTATGTCCACTATTATTTCGTCCACAGTTTAAATGTCCATTTGCTATTTTGTCCTCTGAAAGTTTAGTTCACATTTTATTACATCCTACATTTATCTTCGTTCTCTTTATTAAGTTGTCCATTTTATTGCCTCGTCCAGTAAATTGTGTCCAATATTTCTGATTTACATTTGCATAAATTGTTTAAAACTAAAACTATACCACTAATTTAATTTTAATTTAATTTCTTCCTGTAACCACTACAGGTTGCCATCGACAAAGAGTACCATGATACAATAGAGTAAGTGCCTTGAGGCTTAGTGATACGTTGTATCACTAATAATAATAATAATAATAATAATAATAATAATAATAATAATAATAATAATAATAATAATAATAATGTTAATGAAAGTGGTAATTGTCGTGGACTAGGATGTCCCGCCCTCTTAAGGTTGTTATCATGTAAGCCATTTTAAATGTTTTCACTTACTTCAAAATTTAATACTGAACCAATGAACTACATATTTCCATACAAATGAAAATTATTATGCTACAAAATAATTAAATACATTTCCATAGCAACCCTTATTTTTTAAATTGCATACTGGAAGTACTTGTTACCCAAAATTGAACAAAATATTCGAGGACAAAATATTTAGCTGGCACAGAAATCAGTGGACAAAGAAAAATTGGGAAAAAAATTATGGACACAATAATTATTGACCGAAATATTAATGGACAAATTTTTTGGTGGACGAAATGTTTGCTGCACTAATTTCCTTGGGCAAAATAGCTGTGGACGTGAGATAGTGGACAAATTGTCTGATGGACATACTGCCGTGGACGTATCGCCCTGGAAGCGAAAGAATATCTGTAAAATTCCTAAACTTAATGCACAGATATTCCGAATGAATTTCCTCACACACGCGATATGACCACAGATGTGAAATCGTGTATAAATAAACTAAAAAAAATAACTACTCACAGATTAAATATAAAAATGACGAAAAACCCTTTAGTGCTTAAGTTCAGAAACTAAATTTTGGAGTCACTAAATAGTGAAATTTGTTGTTGTTGTTATTGTTGTTTTCCAATGCCAGGCGTTTGACAATAAAGTCATTTGACCTCTTGCACTCCAATATTTTTCAAAGATATTATCATGGTCAGCCAGTGAAGCACAGATTTTGAGGTGTTCCGAATCCATTTCTTGGTTTGAGTTGCACAATGGGTAGTTAGGGGACTGATATATTCAAATTCTATGCAGGTATAATAATAATAATAATAATAATAATAATAATAATAATAATAATAATAATAATAATAATTGTTATTATTATTATTTATTTAATCTGGCAGAGCTAAGGTCAGTAGGCCTTCTCTTCCGCTAATGTTAGTGTGACAATAATAAACATTGGTAAGAAATAGTTATAATAATAATAATAATAATAATAATAATAATAATAATAATAATAATGAGATAATTTAGATATTTATCTGTGATATATATAACTATTAAACATTGAGAAACCTGAAACAGCTATTATTGTTAACAAGAATTATTAGAAAAATATTTCGTTAGTCTATTCTTAAATTGGTTTGATGTCTGACAGTCCCTGACATTACTCGGTAGGGAATTCCAAAGTCGAGGAACAGCCACAGTGAAAGAAGATGAATATGAGGATGTTCGGTGGGAGGGAATGGATAATATTGAGGAGAGTTGTGATCGTGTGTCTAGGTTATGATGGGTGGATAAATTTTGAAAACGAGACGCAAGATAGATAGGAGTGGAGAAATGAAATATGTGAAAGAGAAGGGAAAGACAGTGGATTTTTCTTCTAGACGGAGCCAGGACAACATTTCGAGGGATGGTGTTAAGTGATCAGCCCGGCGAATATTGCAGACGAAACGGACGCACATATTATGAACACGTTGTAGTCTCTGCGCCGAAGTAACGCTTAGGTCAGTAAGCAGAATATCACAGTAATCGAAGTGGGGCATCACAAGTGTTTGCACTAAAATTTTTTTCATGGAAAAGGGTAGAAAATTCTTGAATCGCCTAAACGAGTGGATTAATGAGAATACTTTTTTGCAGGTTTCTGCAAATTTGTAATTATTTCAATGGAGTAAATTAAGGATTACGGTACTTCAATAAATATCAGCAACACATTGCAGAATGCCACCATCAGTACCCAATACCTCCTTTTTTAACTGATTTGTAAGCGACCGAACTACACACAGTCGTCAGAGCAACAAATTATATTGAAATTCACCGTATTTACAATCCGTGAAAAGACTCGTTTTTATGAAGAATTATTTGCAAACAGCAATACACGCTCGTCAGTGAAGCAGATTATACGGCCGTAATCATTAGAACTCGCAAATTTATTTGATTTTGAAAGGCGCTTAATTGAACATCCATTTGTGTAATTGTGTTACAGGGTTGCCACGCTCCCTGTGCTCATGGCGGCGCTCCTCTGCGTTAATTCGAAGCGATTTCATTTGATTAGAAAAAACAGTCATCCTATTAAAAGTCTGCCTTATTGCTAAGCGCATAACGTGTCCTGCGGTTCGCAGTTATATAACAGGAAATTACAATTTATCAACACAAATGAAGCAGAGAGAGAAAAATGTGGGATAGCCTATGCAATTGAGGTCGAACTTCACGTTTTGTCATCATCCGAGTTTTGTTTTAAATACAACCATTGCAAAAGCGATATGCAGAGAAAAATCACCTATTGTAGACTTGAGGGAGCTTGATATCAAAGAACGACCTACGCCATTTGTATCGATATTTAGTTAAGGACCGATTCTTAAAGCATTTTAAGCACTCTTTCCAAATCTGTGGTCCGTTCTGTGTACGTTGAATTTTATTGTTACTTTCACAATCGGACAACTCCATACATACGTAGTTTGAATAGTAATCTATATCTGAATAGTAATCTATATAGCTCTGTTAATAAATTGTTTGTGTTTGTAATTTCAAGTAGTTTGCATGATATGTACGATCAATTTCTGTATATCACAACTGGTTGAATCATTTACGCCTTAAATTTAATTAACTTACCTGTTTTGTATTATAGATATAGCTCAACTGATGAATCATCGTTTGCGTTTGTAAATTTAATAATCCGATTGGCTATGTATTGTATACTTTTAGTAGAGCCATCGATGTAGCTCAGTCGGCAAACTCGCTGGGCTGCTGATCCGGAGCTGCGTTCGGGCTTGGGTTGGATCACCCTTTGGTCTTTGGTTTCTTCCGAGGTTTTCCACAGCCGTGGGACTGAAGCCGGATGGTCTATGGCGAGTCCTTGGCATCAACCCCTTTGATTTGATTACCTGGTTGGGTTTTTCCGAGGTTTTCCTCAACCAAAAGGCAAATGCCGGGTAATATTTTGGCGAATCCTCGGATCTCATCTCATCTCATCTCACTACATCTCGCCAAAATATTGTAAAAAATTGCACATAATTGTAAAAATTGTAGAAAATTACTAAAGTGTAAAACTGTAAAAATGTGTAAAAATTGTAATTGTAATATTGTAAAATATTTGACTTGTTCCACATCTTAAAGCTTCATTGCTCACGTAAGATCTATGGAATAAAATAAATAAATGAAAAAAAAAATGTTTCAAATGCGGACATTACCAGTTGAGCCAGTCAGATTGCTGGTGGTGACTTAAAACTGTCATGGCGACCAGTTATTGTTTAAATTATAACGAGTTTCGATGTTTCAATGATTACGTTTCCTTTCATTTCAATATTTTATTGAAATATAAGGATTTTGGGTCATCTCTGAGTTCTATATGGAGCGCAATACGTTAGAAAGTATGGCTTAGCTGACTAGAAAACATAAATTTAATCCTAAACAATTGAATAATTGCGAAAATCGTTAAAATAAATCTTGCAACGCAGCGCAATGTCGCGTGTCATCGACTGAGTACAGCAGAAGAGAGGGGAAGGTAAGAGTGCAGGGTCCGCTTGCTAGAGTTACTGCAGTAGCCGTGATGATGCCAAATGCTTCATAGAAACATAACGATTTGTTCTGAAACGGTGAATGTTAGAGAAAAAGACTTATTTAGATTTTTCAAATCTCTCCTCATGATCTGTTACCAGTTTCATTTTGGTTCAGAGGTTACCATCCACTCTGTATATATGTATGTATGTATGTATGTATGTATGTATGTATGTATGTATGTATGTATGTATGTATGTATGTATGTATGTATGTATGTATTGTTGTATGTATGTATGTATGTATGTATGTATGCAGGGTGATACATTATTACGTATAAATACTTTGTGTGTATTGTAGAGGTGAAATTAAGACTAAAACGTTCTATACAACTTTTTCTCAAAACCTTTAATTCCAGAGTTTCAGTAGATGGCACCTACGTCATAGTAACTGCATAGGCATTACTGTTCTCCCACACATTTGGTGTGGTATTGTGGGGAATCAGTTACTCGGACCTCGAGTTCACGCCTGCGGTTGACTGGGGAAATCTACCGCGCATTCTTGGAATGTGAATTGCATGGTCTGCTACATGATATCCCTTTTCCAATGCGAGTGAACTTATGGTTTATGCACGATGGTGCTCCTGCGCATTACTGCCGCAACGTAAGGGCGTATCTCAATGCTGCGTATCCAGGTAAATGGATAGGTCGCGCAGGGCCAACTCCTTGGCCAGCCAGATCACCGGACATAAACCCTCCGGACTTCAAGTTGAGAGACAGCACTTTGAACATGCATTACACTAAGAATTGTGCAAATGTGTAAAGTCTAGAAGAAATTGCTTTACATTCTTTACTGTGTTTGGTTTTAGTTCACAAAACGTGCATAAGTGGACTGCCGAGGATATGGATTGTGACTTTGGTTATTTTTGTATTGAAGTCCAAATGCACTGTACGAAAGTAATAATTAGTTTACATTTGGCGTGTTATCCTTCCTTTGTTTGGGAGCGCAAGTTCCACGAAAAATGGCGTTAACTCTGGAATTAAAGGTTTTAAGAAAAAGTTGCATAGAACGTTTTAGTCTTAGTTTCACCTCTACATTACACACACAAAGTATTTACACGTAATAATGAATCACCCTGTATGTATAAGTACAGTCTGATACGTTTGGTATGGATAATATTAATTTATTATTATAAAGCTATTATGATAGTAGGAAAAATTTCTTGCTAGTTATATTATGATTAAAAGATGGGAGTTTCCATATATGACAATCAACAATGCATAATGTGAAAGGACAAATGAAAATCGTAGATGATTAAAATGGCTACTACAAATCAACAGCGGGCACAATGTGTTCTTTGGTATACTAAATTTGAGAATGTTAAAAGAGTTCAAAGGGAATTTCGACGTGAGTATGGTGTGCGTACTGTACTTAAATACGATTCCATAACGTTGTGGTAACGAACATTTATATAAACAGGTTCTGTGTTAAAAAAAAACATGCAGAAGGTCGCAGGCGATACCCAGTACGAGCAGCAGCTATCTCTTGGCTTGGCTCCCAAACTCCCCAGATCTAAATCCTTCTGACTTCTTCGTGTGGGGTTTTGTTAAAACCATTGTCTATTCACAGAAACCCAGGAACATTGATGATCTGAGAGTAAAAATTACTCAAATTTTTCAACAAATCACCCCTCTTATGTCACAACGGGCATGGGCTGAATTGCATCACCGTTATGAGTTGTGCACAGTGACCAATGGGGGTCATGTTGAGCTCTGACCAGCTAATGAGAGGCAACAAATTTCGGGAAGTAGTATTCTCTACGTCATATTCCTTGTAATTATTACAACATTTTCAAGACCAGATTAATGTCTTCGAGATAGTGGCCAGTTACGTTTCACATTGCGATTCTTTGAAATCATCTTTTCTTTTATATCTTGAAGCGAAAGTACTTCCGGATAACAATTTATTACGAAGAAAAAGTTAAATTACGTGCCCTCCATAACATCAGAAAATTACCTATATTTAATTTGAAACAGCTTTACAGGTTTTTCTCAAACATACTATTTAAAACGTTTTCTGTGCAGACATTTTTTGAAATGAAAGAAAATTTACAAGCAGACTGCCGTAATATATACACAAAGTAACGTGGAACTGCAATGAATAATAAATATATACTCAGAAACTTGCTAACAATATTATACACTATAAAAAACACGTGACAGTTTCCATAAATACTGAAAGTATTGTGACGAATGTAGGTCAATGAATTCAGAGTTTCGAGCCAAGCTTTGCCACACACTCAACGAAATTATCGATACAACTGTACAGAAGCAAAAGTTTCATCAATATGTAATTTCCAAGGACGTTCGTAAGAATTCCAAGTGGGTCTAAAATTTTTATTAGGTTCACATTGATTTACTAACCTTCCGTGCCGTCGATGAAAAAATACATGTTTATGTTAGATACGATTTCGACATGACGAAAGAATGTTACGTCTGGATGTTATAAGAAATTTGGAGTTTCTTTCACTAGAAGACTTGGTTGTAGCTCAGTCTTGTAACGTCGTCAAAGAAGATACGAAGACCCGATCCACGACACATCATGGAGAACGAATTTATAAATTAATTAACAGATGAAATATGTAAAAAAAATTACAAAACTACATGAGCATTCTGGTGAAGTTCAATCATATGAAAGTATAACCATAATTTTTATGCACGTACGGTGTAAATAATAATAATAATAATAATAATAATAATAATAATAATAATAATAATAATAATAATAATAATCCAAGGCAAGGATCGTGACCGACCAGCCGGCTGCTGACCTCACGTCCACATGCCGAAGCAGAGGTAAACGATCATCTAACCAGAATGAAGATATTGTGTGGTTAGCACGATGATCAATAATTGTCTTATTTTTTTATACTTTGTATGTTTCATTTATTTTGACATGCTGTTCACATTTTATTATGCCTTTTTCTCTCTTTCTGTACGTTATATATTATGTCTGATTTCTACTTACTGCACTTGTTGTTTACATTTTATTATTATTATCTTATTCAGTTTTGTGTGTAAAATTGTGGTGTACTTTGTGTGTTTTTGTAACGCAGTTTTACTCGTGGTTGAGTGTTAGAGAAGGCCGTATGGCCTTAACTCTGCCAGGTTAAATAAATCATTATTATTATTATTATTATTATTATTATTATTATTATTATTATTACTATTCTCCCAGGCGTTATAGCTGGCTTTCGTAACCGAATTTTCCTATCTATTGTAGCTCCTCAAGTGCATCACGATCCTGGGTGGATACCGGTCCCATACACTGGGAAATTTCATGAGGAAATTTCTTCCCCCATGAGGCCTCAACCAGCGCGCATTCCGTAACGCGAGTCCTAGGCAGGATGTCTTAGACCATGACGCCACGGCGCGGGACGTATGGTGTATATACCAGATAATATTCAGTCTCCGAGATCAAACTTCATATCCTCCGAATAAAAAAACTTACAGGAAAATGGCTTAGAGCCTTAAGATATTATAAGACATGAATATGTTACTTCTACCTCGTATGTTAAATTTTAAAATTTAAAATTATGGTTTATTTAACGACGCTCGCAACTGGCGAGGTTATATCAGCGTCGTCGGTGTGCCGGAATTTTGTTCCGCAGGAGTTCTTTTACATGTCATAAATCTACTGACATGAGCCTGTCGCATTTAAGCACACTTAAATGTCATCCATCGACCTGGACCGTCATCGAACCCGCAACCTTGGGCACAGAATACCAGCACTCTACCGACTGTGCCCTCGTATGGTATAAGATGGCGGTTATTTATGAAATGTCATTACTTTTCTTTTGACTTTTAAACAATGCTCGTTTATACAGCAATTCACTTAATGACATGTAAGTTATAACAAAATAAAATACACAAATTGTATTTTGAGTTTTTAAAATTTTTTTTTGCCATTTTTTTGTGTAATAGGATGGTCATTAAAATCATTTTCTACAATTCTAATTGAGTTTTATAGAATTTTTAAAAATTTCGTTTTATTTTTCGGCAATTTTACATACAAATAACAGCTGTTACATGCATTACTTTGAGCGTATTAGGAATCTCACCGGTGAGCAATCCGATGGCATCACGGTGTTCCGAATTCCACCGATGACGTCACTGATGCTCCACCGGTGTCGCACCGGTGCCATCAACTTGCAGAGGTGGTGGCAGTCTCCATCAGCCGCCATCAGTGAATCTGATTGGTTTTTGTACAGGGCGGGAATTAGCAGACGAATAACATCGTGCACTGTTGTGTCATGGCGGTGTGTTCTGCTTTAGTTCTGCTGCATTGTTTGTAATGAGCACAACGTAAACACAATATGTTAATGGCTTATAAGGGAACATGTCAACGGACCCGTTATTACCACCGGTTCCAGAAATAAATTGTTTATGCTATCTTTTCTTTGAACGAGATGGCAGTACGAATATTTCGCAAAATTTTGCTAGCGTAGCACAGACAACAACTTGTACAGTCGCCATGACAGCCATCGATCCTTCCAGCAGTTTTGTTCCTTATTTCGTGCAACGTGACGTCGTTGATGCCACCGGACGGTGAGATTCGGAATACGCTGTTTGCTAACAAAACTGACCTTCAGTCGGTGGTCATAACAACCCGATAAGATGACTAAGAATGTGAGGAGGATAGATTTTATCTGGAAATAGAGTTCACTGCACTCTACTACCATTGTTCAGCTCTAGGCCCGCAAGTGCGTAAAAACCCACTCGTGGAAGTTTGAAAAATCTTCTTCATGTAAGAGTGTGAAACAGGGTGGATGAGATGGGAGGGCAGTTGGAAAAAAAAAGTTTCTACATTTTAACTTCTGATCAGTATTGATATGTAAAGGGGAAATAAGAAAGTCCTGCTTTAGGACGATCTTAAACACTGCAAATTTCCATTGTCTGCGGTGAGATAAAATATAACACTCTATTGAAGATTTCTATTATTATTATTATTATTATTATTATTATTATTATTATTATTATTATTATTATTATTATTATTATTATTTTCTTCTGAATATAAACTGCATTGGATAAATGGATAAACAACATATTATTGTCACACATCATGTAACACATTAATATTTCCGTTACTTAATGTTTTTGATGGGCCATTTTCAATTGACGGCATGAAAATTGACACACATTTTTTAAATTATTCGTTCGTATTTGTTTGTGAATTTTTATTAATTCACTAGCCGTACCCGTGCGCTCCGCTGCACCTGTTAGAAATAAATATCAAGTAATTACATAATTAAAATAGGACGTTTGATCCAGGGAACATTCGTGTTTGATAGAAGGATAAATCGTTTAATATGTTAATTATACAAATTATACAAATCGGTTAATTTAGCTTCCGATATTACTTCATACAAACACAGAAACATTCTCTGTAGGCTATCTTTCATAGCTTACGACTGTTGTTGTCCAAGGCCCCTTATAGGCCAAGTCATTTGTTTTTTATTTCGTTACACGGCCTTAGATGGCAGTTATTTTAATTTTAAAACTCATTTATCTCATTAAATATCAGTCCTATCAAAATTTTTCAAAGAATAAACATTATCGCAAATTATTTTTAAAGAAACTTTTGCTATGTAACATTTTTCACAAAACTCAATAATACGCGAGATATTTCGATTTATTTAATTCAGGTCCCCTCATAACCCCCCTTTTAAATAATGTATTTTGAATGCCATATAGCATAAAATCTAAGTTACAACGAACTTAATTTATATTCTAATTTTCATCGAAATCCGTTCAGCCATTATCGCGTGAAAAGGTAACAAACATACAGACAGACAGACAGACAGACATACAAACAAAAATTTCAAAAAAGCGATTTTCGGTTTCAGGGTGGTTAATTATATATGTTAGGACCAATTATTTTTGTAAAATCGAAAATTACCAGAAAAATTTCGGCTACAGATTTATTATTAGTATAAATAATAATTTTAATAGAAGATTTCTTTTAAAACTATCCGCTGTTTTGTGTTCATTGTCTGTTCATATATAGTCCTATGCTTTTAATTTGTAAACTTTTAATGCCTTTTTTATACTTTAAGGGGTATCTCATTTTCATTATTTAAGTTGTAATATAACTTATGATGTAGATAGAGATATTGAAAACAAAATAAGGAAATTCCAGTGGATATGCGGAACAATAAATAGAACACTAAAAAATAAAACTAGAAAAGAAAACTAAAGTTCTATAAAACTATGGCGGTACCCGTGTTGACATATGGAAGCGAATCATGGATAATTAAAGAACGAGATAAAAGTAAATTACAGGCTGCAGAGATGAGGCTTCTTCGCAGAGTAAAGGGATGTACAAGAAGGGATCTGATAAGAAATGAGGATATCCGTAAAGAATTAAATGTATACAAAATAAACGAAAAGGCTGAAGATTATAAAGAAAAGTGGAAAGAACACCTATCTCGCATGGATAATGAAAGAATTCCAGCACTGATACAACAGTACCAACCTAAAGACAAAAGAGATGTCGGACGTCCTAGGAAGAGGTGGAACTGAATAAAATGTGAAGACGGAACAGGCACTAAGCCTAAACCATGAAGTGAAGATGATGATGATGATGATGACGATGACGATGATGATGATGATGACGATGATGGTGATGGTGATGATACTTTAAGGGCCCTTTAATGTAAATGTAAAGCCAGTTTATTGTTAATTTTTTCAACAATTTTTTAGGTTATTAACATCCGCCCTGTAGTCTGAGTTCAAGGAAGTGAACTGTGTTTTGCAAATCTAGTCTTTTAGGTAAAGCTCCCTGTAAAGCAGATTTGAATAATTTCAAGGGAAAAATTGTTCCGGGGCCGGGTATCGATCCCGGGACCTCTGGTTGAACGTACCAGCGCTCTACCAACTGAGCTACCCGGGAACTCTAACCGACACCGCTTCAACTTTTCCCTCTATGTCCGTCGGGTGGAGTTCCCGGGTAGCTCAGTTGGTAGAGCGCTGGTACGTTCAACCAGAGGTCCCGGGATCGATACCCGGCCCCGGAACAATTTTTCCCTTGAAATTATTGAACTGTGTTTGTTCAAAATCAGTAAAATTGACCAAATTTGGAATATGACCTTTGACCTTCGAACTCAGAACCTCACCCTCTAGCTAACTTCATGCCGTATTGAAACATCCACGCTATAATGGATAATTGATTATTACCACTAATCATTGCTGGAATACCAAAGCTTATTACCACTAATGTGGAAGAACTCAGAGTCAGATCCCACAGTCCGCGTAGTATCAAATCCTTGCAAGTTGCACATTAATGCCCGTCATCCTCCTAACGACCGCCCAATTTCTGCTGTTCCATATTATTATACAAGATCGGGAAATAATGATGATTTGGAGGCGTAATGCGATTCTCTACCAGAGGCCGAGGTCCAATCGCAGCGAGTCAAAGTGGGTAATAATGAACAACGAGGGTGTTGAGGTAGAACTTATGGTGAGCCTCCTATCATCATCATCATCATCATCATCATCATCATCATCATCATCATCATCATCATCATCATCACCAGCACCACCACCAGGGCGGGGATTTTTATGGCCTAAAAAACCTAAAATGATCTATAAATTGACCCAAAAATGTTAGAAAATTATCTAAAAATAAACAATCCTACATATATAAGTAGTAAAAATTAGTGCTAATGATCGATTAATAGTACATTATGCAACGAGCCTATAATGGTAATAATTAAGACGCGAGTATGTTTGTTTTCATACCAGCGTCTTAATTCCATTATAGGCAAGTTTCATACAACTTTTTATGCTCGACCATATTTTTTTTATTGGGTTATTTTACGACGCTGTATCAACATCTAGGTTATTTAGCGTCTGAATGATATGAAGGTGATAATGCCGGTGAAATGAGTCCGGGGTCCAGCACCGAAAGTTACCCAGCATTTGCTCGTATTGGGTTGAGGGAAAACCCCGAAAAAAACCTCAACCAGGTAACTTGCCCCGACCGGGATTCGAACCCGGGCCACCTGGTTTCGCAGCCAGACGCGCTGACCGTTACTCCACAGGTGTGGACTCGACCATATTTCTAACTTGAAATTATTCATAAGTATTCATGTTATGGTTATGTAAGTGAGGAGCAGAACTGACCTGAATTGTGAGATGTGCGCAGACGCGAAAGTATTGATTTCTTCCGAGGCACGAATGTCATTGACCTTGATATAATCTAGAGAATAACATCAAGATTAGTCTTGATATAACCTGGACATTGATTTAGAATTGAAAAACGAGATGACAAATTGAATTTATTTGAATATTATTTACAATTAACGCTCATTATTATAGTAACAGAACATAACCTTCTGGATTGGATTTCCAGCCTCCGTGACTTTTCGCTAATTGTCTTTCGATTGCATATCCGAGAATAATCGATACTTGCGGTTTCATAATGGTACAATGGTGATTTCTCATTGGCTGAACAACTGAATTATAATGAAGAGATGACTTTAATGAGGTGCATTAAAGGGCTACTACCAGGTGTATAATTACTACATTTCGGCATGGTCGAGCATAAAATATTTAATCGATTAACTATTTGAATTATTATTATTATTTTTGTAATCGGCAGCTCGTATTCAGGATTTATATATTTACGCGTTACTGTCTCCTCAAATTTATGCTCTATCTTTTTAGAGACTCCTCTCTCTTTCCTATTCTATATATACAGTGTATACATTTTATCTTTCCACGCTCACATGTATGCAGCGTGCTGTACACTCTACATCCGCGATAGTAAGTAAATAACCTATCTGCGTAAACAATATTAATACCAATAAACCTGCTGTTAATTTCCTACATATAACATTACCACTTGGGAACCTTACTTTCTGTCTTACCCTCGGAAGGTACGCACAAGATTAGACAAATGAAACTGCTGTAGTGAATGTAGTCTTGAGTCATTTTCGAGATGAGATGACTGATTAGATTGCACTGTCCGTTGTAAAGCGCCTTTACAAGATGTCCCTGGAATTGGTCTGGCTGTACCGTCAGGTCGTGTTTCACAATTGTTACAATTTATTTTACGTTGTGATAGCGCTATAAAATTTCCGGTTTACTGGGTCCGTCGTCTTTTAATGGGCGCATTAACGCAACCAAGTCTGACAGAAGGAGGTCAATAGCTCTGTGACATTAGAAGAGAACACATTTCGCTGTGGGATTCATTTTTTCACAAGTTGCTGAACATTGCTGTATCACCAACAAGGATTGGTTTGATAAATTCTAATAAATTATTTAATACCTCTTCTCAGTTAGGGACAGTTTTCACATATACGGACAGCATGTGAATCTGTATTGCAGAAATATGTACAGAAAACAGTGGAAGAGATAAAAATAGGATAAGATGGAATTTATTTGAAAGATTTGTTTGTGTATGTTGATCATTTTTATATTGTTTGCTCAGCAATGTTCTACATCTTGGCTACGTCGTCTAAGGTATCAGACCAGTGTTGTGATATGAGCACTGGTTTGAGCCTTTATGGGCCAAAAATTTGTCGTGAAATTTCCGTCGGTGTATGGGACTAGTGCCCACACAGCAACATCTTGAGTTTGGGGAGCTACAGCGACTAGTGAAATTCGGTTTCGTAAGGCGGCTATAAAAATAGGATAAGAACGGAAGAAAATAAGATAGTTTCTATTGGCTCAGAGCAATTTAAGGAATGTAATGAGTTTAAATTCTTGGGTTCAATGGTTACATGGGACAATGATTGCAGTAAAGATGTATATAAGCCAGAATTTCAGCAGGGCCTTAGGCAAAGTCATGAGAACTATGTATATTTCTAAGCAAACAAATTGCTAATATACAAAACAATAATAATTAAACCCATAGTGGTTTATGGGTGTGAATCATGGACCATGACTGAACAGCAACAACAACAACTTAGAAAAATAATGTTATAAATTTGAATCAAAGACAACTATCTGCAAATGTTTACTTGCTACATGAATATAAGGTATATATACGTTTTCGCCTTGTGGGGCATCATCAGATATATTAAAATTATGTGATCTGAACTTAGATTAAATTAGATTTATAAAAGCAAATACGAACAGTGTGTAATACATGGTGATAAAATTTCATGAGTTATATGTTTACTAGTTGTAACAAGAAATAAGATGTAGTGTAAATTTGAATATGATTAAAATTGGAATTGTGTTTACATATAACTCATGTTACAGTATAATATATTTTTTCAAATAATGTTATGCAAATTATGATCATGTTAAAATGAATAAATGGATAAAAACTTGGGTTATAGTTATTCAATGTTTAGAAAATTTTATCACCATGTATTACACACTGTTCGTATTTGCTTTTATAAATCTAATTTAATCTAAGTTCAGATCACATAATTTTAATATATCTGATGATGGCCCACAAGGCGAAAACGTTTATATACCTTATATTCATGTAGCAAATAAACATTTGCAGATAGTTGCGTCTTTGATTGAAATTTATAACATTATTTTATGACATTACTAGATACACTGAAATATAAAATGAATTGCAAAATAACAACTTAGAAGTTGGGAAAGGAAAATTCTGAGAACAGAATATAAACTGTACTGGATAAATGGAGAACAACATATTATTGCCACACATCATGTAACACATTACCCAACTTCCGTTACTTAATGTTTTTGACGGGTCATTTTCAATTGACGGCATAAAAATTGACACACATTTTTTAAATTATTCGTTCGAATTTATTTGTGAATTTGTATTAATTCATAATAATTTTAATAGAAGAAAAACGGAACCAAGAGGGTAGATTTGATTTCTTTCAAAATTATTCGCTGTTTTGTGTTCATTATCTGTTGATATACAGTCCTATGCTATTAATTTATTAAGTTTTAATGCCTTTTTATACTTTGAGAGCATTTTAATGTAAATTTAAATGCGAGTTTATTGTTCATTTTTCAACAATTTTTAGGTTATCAACATCCGCCCTCTAGTCTGGGTTCAAGGAAGTGAACTGTACCTATTTCCTGTCAAAGAACAAAATAATTGGAGAATCCGTAGTAACTTGGAATTAGAACAAGTATATAAGGAACCTAATATAGTAACTTCGATAAAATTTAGAAGACTTGAATGAGTAGGTTACGTAGTTAGAATGGAGGACGAAAGAATGGCGAAGATATCTTCACTGGAACACTGGAGGGAAGAGAGATAGGGGTCGTCCCAGATTGAGATGGTTAGGCTGCATTGAGGAAGATTTGAGGAAAGTGGGAATAAGGAGATGGAGGAAGAGGGCAGAGGACAGAAGTGATTGGGCTATTGTTTTAACACAAATTCCACAATTTGGGATATCTGGCCGAAATCTACGGCTGACCACTAGGATCCAGAATACAAAGCAGAGGTTAAATTAAAAAAATACAATATGACTGCGGAGAGAATACGGAACAATGATAAATTTAAAAATACAGTACAATTTGATTTCGGAGAAACATGAGATGAAAATACATTGAAGAGTAATGAAATGAAGTAAAAAAAAAAGAGGCTTTAGGTAAACTATAAGAACTATATGCCAGAAGAATAAGAAAAAGAAGAAGAAGAAGAAGAAGAAGAAGAAGGCTATAACTGCAAGGGGGAAAGTCGTGTTAACCACACATTATTCCCTATTGACTGAATGATACCCCACTTCTGCTGAGGAGTGCAGACATAAGACGAGCGGCAGTTTTACGTCAAAAGTTAAAAAAAAAAAGTTTTCAAAGAATCGAATTCACGTCAAAATGGCACCTTTTGAAAAGAGAAAACTCTGTTTTCCGTGCCGTAATTTCCCCGATAGCGTTCTCCCCGTAATGATTCTAGCGGCCTCCGATGCATTTACTCATAGACTAAACTCCAGAAAAGGATTACTTCGACTTCTTCTACTCGACACTCATTTTGAAAAATTCAAGACGTATTCAGTAACATAATACCACAGTCTAGTACTAGTACACAGTCACGAAGCTCAATACGTAGGGAATATGCATCCAATAACAATTGAACTTTAGTTGCTAGCCATTAGGATCGCTACTATCGCCCTCATCACAGACAATGCGAAATAGTACCGGCAATGCACCTAGTACTCTCAGTTGCTAACCGCTTTGAGCGCTGTATCGCGAGAAATGCAAGAAAATCACCTCAAGCTTCGTGACTGTATGATATTAGATAGTGATAATATTATGTCACTAACATAACAAATTACAAACCAATGCAAATTTCTTATAAAGGACCTACTACCATGGAACAGCTACGAACCTAAGCTATAGGGTGGGTTGGGGTAATTTGGGTACAAAAACCGTCTTTTTTTAAGTTTAGAGACGCATAGCCTGTTTGCATGATAAAATTTTCTAGTCAATTTTTATATGTTAGCACTGTGACCTTTTAGAATGATTCTATTGTATTTTCAAGTAAGTTGGCCTCGTCTTATCATAATAATAACCTTAAGTTTAACTATACTCAATTTACTCCATGGATGGGGAAATTTGGTATAGTGTGTATTATTGAAGTAAAATATGCTTTAAAGTCCTTATGAAACCAAATTATCCCAACCATAGGTTGGTGTATGTATCCCAGAGCAGAATGCAGAGTTTAGATAGGCTTTAAAAATTTTAATTAGACCTAACAAGATAAAAAAAATCATCCAATACTTAAGGACTTGGTAAGGGTTATTTTGTAAATTTAAAGTGTCTCCCATTAAAATCAGGGACAGAAAACATTTCGGATATTTATTTTTCTTTCACCAATCCATAATTTGTGTACGTGACATAACCTGGAACGAAAACTAGGCTTGTTACCAATTAAGCTAGAATTATATTCAAATTACTCCATGTTTGTAAATTGTAATTTGCTAACAAACTATTAATGATGTACAGTCTGATGCGTTTGGGTATGGATAATACTAATTTATTATTATAAAGCTATTATGATAGTAAGAAAAATTTCTTGCTGGTTATATTATGATTAAGAATGGGAGTTTCCATGACAATCAATAATGCATAATCTGAAAGAACCAATGAAAATCGTAGATGATTAAAATGGCTACTACAAATCAACAGCGGGCACAATGTGTTCTTTGGTATACTAAATTTGAGAATGTTAAAAGAGTTCAAAGGGAATTTAGACGTGAGTATGGTGTGTGTAATGTACCTAAATACGATTCCATAATGTTGTGGTATCGAACATTTGTAGAAACAGGTTCTGTGTTAAAAAAAAAAACATGCAGGAGATCGCAGGCGATACCCAGTACGAGAAGCAGCCATCCCTTGGCTTGGTCCCCAAACTCCCCAGATCTAAATCCTTCTGACTTCTTCGTGTGGGGTTTTGTTAAAGACATTGTCTATTCACAGAAACCCAAGAACATTGATGATCTGAGAGTAAAAATGACTCAAGCTTTTCAACAAATCACCCCTCTTATGTTACAACGGGCATGGGCTGAATTGCATCACCGTTATGGGTTGTGCAAGGTGCGCAATGGGGTCATGTTGAGCTCTGAGGAATCTCCCATCTTTCAGTGTTGTATGCACAAAGTTTCAACAAATAACGTTCAGTAGTAAATGTTTTACGGTGTTTTTATTTTATCCATACCCAAACGGATCACCCTGTATTACTACATTTATTATATATAAACATATTCTAAACATGTGCAATGTACACATACATGAATTTGGTTACTGTATCTCAGTTGGTTCCCCAACAATATTGCTTTGAATGTGATGGGTCATTTCATATACCTATTACACTCGTGATAGGTTCGAACTTAGGGTTAAGATACAAATTAGATTTACTTTAAATGTTATTTTAAGTGATCGTGATTCATTTAATCTAGGACGTTCATTATTATTATTATTATTATTATTATTATTATTATTATTAGTTAACATTATTATTTATTATTAATGTTTTTATTAGTTGTGCTTATTATTAATTGTCATTATTGAGTGTAATTAGTTACCACTGCCCCCAGGTATATACCCATTTGCAGTGTGAATAAATACATACATAAAAAACCGTTTTTTAACAGGCAGTATCAATGTAATGAACACAAATTTTTAACATTCCCTAATAGATGTTTGTGAAATAGACAATATATATTAAATCGGCATGTGTATCAAGATTAGGTAAAGTTTTATTCAATAAATTGTAACTTAGACCCAAATTACCCCACTATACCTTAATTAGCCCAACCCATCCTACTTCCATTGGGATGTCATTAACTATTTCAATCATTAGGCCTATATAACTCTTCGTTTTAAGTAAAAAAAATGATAAAATTACTGGTAATCCGTTGAGACTGGTTCACAATAAACCGGGAACGGAAACGACAACGAGAACGAAAACGGAAATAATGTTAAAATAAATGTATTTAAATGGGAACATGCACAATTAACTATTGTGAATGCTTATAGCCTATTTAAATATATTTATTTTAACATTATTTCCGTTCTCGATCTCGTTGTCGTTTTCATTCCCGGTTTATTGTGAACCAGTCATTATAGTTCTCCCTACCTTCCGCACCGCAAACAACCGAAATAAGAAATATGTTTCAATTTCTGCCGACTGGCTACGTCCAAGACGAAGAGGATGGCTAGAATGTCAGTCACGTGCGACTTCTTTGACATCGCCGGCGTTCAGAATAGGATAATCTGTTCCAAAGATATTAAATACAGTACAATGAAACATGATTGAAGTCAAATATAACCTTCCAATTCGATCCACACCATCAAGAGAAGAACCTATAACCAAGGATATTTTATCCTCTTTCATAACACAGCATACACACAATGTATCAAGCACGTACGTTGAAATAGAGGCAATTCAGCCAGCCAAGTGAAGGGGTTGTGATAAATAAGTATAGTGCGTAATCAAGCCCCATAGTGCAGCAATCCCAGTAAATTCAGGTCTGGAGACGAGAAGGGAATCTCAACTTGGGAAGCCTAACAAAAACAAGTGCGTGACGTGCGTGCGAAGCGTCCCTTTTGCTCTGGCGTCGCGTCCACAACGACTCGTCTTACTTCAGAGCAATTTCACACTTGAAAGCTTTTCAATCCCAAGTAGTCGTCAAATCAGTGAAATATGTTTATCTTTTTTGTCTTGCATCAGTACAGCTTTCACTGTTCGTGAATACCACGGACTGGGAAGTCACAAACAATTTGAAGGAAAATATGGTGAAATAATGCTGAAAAAGTAAGAAAATCCATTTTTTTTGTGTTTTTTTTTAATGATCGTAATTACGGGAGAGAGAGTCAAAAAGTGACCTTAGTAATTTTTTTATTAGTTGAATATATACAAGAAGACTACAAACACTTCATCACTTTTCAACATAGTACAGGGACATCATTTTATTTTTACTTCAATTTTTATTGTGCCTGAGTTTTTTAATGTACTTCACTCCCACCCCTTCTACTAATGAAGTTCAACCGTCCTCCACACAGATCCAAGCCGGCATATACACTCATAGTAACCTTACGGTCATAGTAAACAGTCCGTTCCAAAAATATGTTCGCGTTTTCCAGTGACGAAAGAGCTTTCAATATCGAATAATTTTCGCACAGGTACTGTCGTCCATTTGCGTACGTCGTATCCCGGTTTTCCCCACTAGTTTTTATACGCCAGCCAGTGCTGGGCTGTCTTAGCTCTTTTCTGAGAACATTAATTTCTGTTAGGAATTTGACGTCTGCGTAATATTATACAACCGTTTAGAATAACTTAAATAAAAAGGGCCTCGTTAAGTAATTAACTGTCAGGCGATTTCCTCACTTTCTACGACCCTACGACATAACCACGGACAGTAGATAGTAGGTCTAAGTAATTTTATCTTTTCGGATCGGACAGAAGTGAAGATTGAATTTACAGTACGTAAGGTACTCTTTTATAGAGTAGGTACAGAATTATTTCAACATGAGTTACTAGTATGAAGGACGAAACTGGTAATTGGGGTTAGGTACAGTAGTCTATAGTGCGTTAATATGCACATTAGAACTGAAGTCTGTATCGAAATGAACAGCCACCATTTTCAAAAATGTGTTTAAATATCCATATTATGATTATTTTTCAATTTAACTTCTTTCTCTATATTGTACGCTAATGTGCTGTAGACAGTATAATATACACTGCATAATGAATACGTCCACATGGACAGCTCAGTTCGTGAGTAAAAACACTCATTGTTAATACTGTACTGTATTTTGATTAAACAAAAACCTAATGAAAATGATCAAACTCAAAAGCGCGATATTTCCTAGTTTACGTAAATGGATGAACTACTTTTCTTCCCTCCTATACCTAGTAAAGTGATTTGTTTGTATATTACGCCAGTAACATCGAACTCCAGTCGTGAAAGGGGGTAACAAACGGCGTTGATCCAACGGTATAGCCAGGTTAATATTAAAAATGTTAGTTAAAATAAAATGATGTCCCTGTATAACAGGGACACTTGCATTGAACGTAGTTGGAACTATATTGAAAAGTGATAAAGTGTTTGTAGTCTTATCGTACAGTAGTGGCAAAAAAAATCGGACCGACCCTTGTAGCTAATTTCAGAGCCTTGTTCACTCCAGAGCACTAAGACTTTTGTCGTTCGAATCCTGCCTGTGAAGGAAACTTTTTTTTTTGTTCTTTATTCAAATTTATTCCCAATACTTTTCGATTGAGCGATATTTTACTACTTAATTAAATTATTATTCCCAGAACATGAATTTTACCAGCAATCGAAAAGTATTGGGAATAAATCTGCAATGCTGGGAAAAGTGACATAAGTCAGTTTCCACAAACCTTTTTTGATAATTTATTGACAACTTACGGAACATCTGCTCGCTTGAAAAAAAAATACGTAAGTATTCTCCCATTACAATAATTCATACAGAAAAAAATCAAATCGACATAAACCAGTGTAAGTTGTCAGTAAATTATCAAAAAAGGTTTGTGGAAACTGACTTATGTCACTTTTCCCAAGCACTGCAGAAATTTGAATAAGGAACAAAAAAAAAAAAGTTTCCTTCCCAGGCAGGATTCGAACCATGAAAGTCTTAGTTACCAGTCTATTCGTGCTCTGGAGTGAACAAGGCTCTGAAATCAGCTACAAGAGTCGGTCCGGTTTTTTTGCCACTGCTGTACATATTCAATTAATAAAATAATTATTAAGGTTACTTTTTGACTTTCCCTCGTATATTAGACAAAAATTCAAATACCTTGGAGCAACAGTAACAATTATAAATCACACTCGTGAGGAAATTAAACGCAGAATAAATATCAGAAATGCCTGTTATTATTCGGTTGAATAGCTTTTGTCATTTAGTCTGCTTTAAAAAAAAACTAAAAAAAAAACTAAAAAAAAGGCTGAAATCCGGTAAAAAATATTAGGATGAGGCACTACTTTTAAAACTAACCTTAATCCACGAGATTTATTACAAAGAAGAATAATTAAAATATGTCTGATAAAAACGTATTCATTAGACTACGAAATATTTTTTTTAGAAGTTGAAATTTTGAAAATACATCAAATTGAAGGGTTCAGAACCATAGTGGGCCAAGCGCCACTTACTAAAACGTAGAAAACAGGAGTTAAAATTAAGTTATTACCATAGTTCAATGGAAATATAGAGCAAGTAATATAAAGTATGCACATTAAAACTAAATGATATGTCAATCTACATTAAACTATGGTATGTTTCCACGTATTTACACTATTTTTTATGTTCCAGTGATATTTAACTTATTTTGTCTTTTTGTTGTCATATTTCCCGATAATGACACTCGGGAGGAAATTAAACGCAGAATAAATATGGGAAATGCGTGTTATTATTCGGTTGAGAAGCTCTTATCATCCAGTCTGCTGTCCAAAAATCTGAAAGTTAGAATTTATAAAACAGTTATATTACCGGTTCTTCTGTATGGTTGTGAAACTTGGACTCTCACTCTGAGAGAGGAACATAGGTTCAGGGTGTTTGAGAATAAGGTGCTTAGGAAAATATTTGGGGCTAAGCGGGATGAAGTTACAGGAGAATGGAGAAAGTTACACAACACAGAACTGCACGCATTGTATTCTTCACCTGACATAATTAGGAACATTAAATCCAGACGTTTGAGATGGGCAGGGCATGTAGCACGTATGGGCGAATCCAGAAATGCATATAGAGTGTTAGTTGGGAGACCAGAGGGAAAAAGACCTTTAGGGATACCGAGACGTAGATGGGAGGATAATATTAAAATGGATTTGAGGGAGGTGGGGTATGGTGATAGACACTGGATTTATCTTGCACAGGATAGGGACCGCTGGCGGGCTTATGTGAGTGCGGCAATGAACCTTCGGGTTCCTTAAAAGCCATTTGTAAGTAAGTAAGTATTTCCCGATAATGGTACATCTATAATGTGATTACTTGAGCTATATATAATCATAATCTTCCTTATTGTGTGTACCTAAAAATATTGTATTCATTGTATGCTTTATACTTGACTATTTTATTGCTACTATTACTATTATTACTATTATTATTATTCTTATCATCATCATCATCATCATCATCATCATCATCAATAATTGTCTTATTTTTTTACTTTGTCTCATTTATTTTGACCTGTTGTTCACATTTTATTATGCTTTTTTTTTTCTTCCTGTATGTTATATATTATGTCCGATTTCTACTTACTTGTTGTTTACATTACATTATTATTATCTTATTCAGTTTTGTGTGTAAAATTGTAGTGTACTTTGTAAATTTGTAGTGTTTTTTGTAACGCAGTTTTACTCCTGGTTGAGTGTTATAGAAGGCCGTATGGTCTTAACTCTGCCAGGTTAAATAAACTATTATTATTATTATTATTATTATTATTATTATTATTATTCCCTTAACTTTAACCCTTTGTTTCTCCGTTTTTAATAAATGGCGCTTGGCCCACTATGGTTCTGAACCCTTCAATTTATATCAATATATTTTCAAGTTTTATACAGGGACATAATTTTATTTTTACTTCAATTTTTATTGTACCTGAGTTTTTAATGTACTTCACTCCCATCCCTTCTACTAAGGAAGTTCCAACTCCACACAGAACCAAGACCGCAGATAGTAAGCAGTACTGAGTTACTGAGTATAGTACGTTCCAGAAATATGTTCGCGTTTTCCAGTGACGAAAGAGCTTTCAATATTGAATCATATTTTCGCACAGGTACTGTCCGTTTGCCTACGTCGCATCCCGATTTCCCCCACTTGCTTCTGCTCGCCCCTCTGTAAAAGCTGGGCTGTCTTAGCTCTTTTCTGAAAACATTAATTTCTCTTAGGAATTGGAAGTTTACGTAATATTATACAGCTGTTTAATTTAACTTAAATGAAAGGGCCTCGTTAAGTAATTAACTGTCACGTGATTTCCCTCCTTTCTACAATCCTGCGGCATAACCACTTGGACGGACAGTAGATAGCATGTCTGAGTAATTTTATATTTTCGGGTCGGGCAGAAGTGAAGATTGAATTTACAGTACGTAGAGTAGGTACATAATTATTTCAACATGAGTTACTAGTACGAAGAACGAAACTGGCAATTGGAATTAGATGCAATAGTCTATAGTGCGATAATATGCACAAAAGAACTGAATCCTGTATCGAAATGAACGGCCACCATTTTCAAAATTGTGTTTAAATATTCATATCATGATTATTTTTCAATTTAACATCTTTCTCTATATTGTACGCTAATGTGCTGTAGACAGTATAATATACACTGCATAATGAATACGTTCGCATGGATAACTCACTTCGTGAGTAAAAACACTTATTCTTAATACAGTACTGTACTTTGATTAAAGAAAAACCTAATGAAAATTGTCAAACTCAAAATCGCGATATTTCCTAGTTTACGTAAATGGATGAACTACTTTTCTTCCATCCTATACCTAGTAGAGTGATTTGTGTTTTACGCCAGTATCATCGAACTCCAGTCTTGGAGGGGGGAGCAAGCGGTGTTTCCGGTTCTCTAAAGGTATAGTCAGGTTAATATTAAAAATGTTAGTAAAAATAAAATGATGTCCCTGTACATAAACATCACACATATTTCAGATCGTATACTCACAAAAATAAAACCAAAGGCATGGATACAATACATTTGTTTAAACCCAACAAATTTATAAGTATATTGTGACACTATTTAGACTGAGTTCAAAAAGCTAATTAATTTTTATTCCTTTGACTATTTTCAAGCTTTTGAGGAAATATGAATTAAAAAATTTTGAGAACTTTCACTCAAGGAACCTTTTAAATGACATCAATACAAAGTATATTAAAAATATAATTTATAAACTATTATCCCTAATGGCACCAAATTTTGTTCATATGATAGTATTGGAGGCATGTTTATGCAGTTTAAATTTCACAAATTTTGGATGAAAAAAATTGTGGAAGATTTAAAAACTCGTGTGTCCCCTTAAAAATCAATTACCACAACCTTTTCGGAAACTATTTTCGCAACTTTATTGTAGAGGTTATAAAATTATATACCATAGCATTTATTTTAATTTAGAAAGATATAGCACTATTAGTAATATAAAAATGCGGATGACGTGAATATGTTAGGAGAAAATCCACAAACGATTAGGGAAAACACGGGAATTTTACTGGAAGCAAGTAAAGAGATAGGTTTGGAAGTAAATCCCGAAAAGACAAAGTATATGATTATGTCTCGTGACGAGAATATTGTACGAAATGGAAATATAAAAATTGGAAATTTATATTTTGAAGAGGTGGAGAAGTTCAAATATCTGGGAGCAACAGTAACACATATAAATGATACTCGGGAGGAAATTAAACAGAATAAATATGGGAAATGCCTGTTATTATTCGGTTGAGAAACTTTTATCATTCAGTCTGCTGTCAAAAAATCTGAAAGTTAGAATTTATAAAACAGATATATTACCGGTTGTTCTTTATGGTTGTGAAACTTGGACTCTCACTTCGAGAGAGGAACATAGGTTAAGGGTGTTCGAGAATAAGGTGCGTAGGAAAATATTTGGGGCTAAGAGGGATGAAGTTACAGGAGAATGGAGAAAGTTACACAACGCAGAACTGCACACATTGTATTCTTCACCTGACATAATTAGGAACATTAAATCCAGACGTTTGAGATGGGCAGGGCATGTAGCACGTATGGGCGAATCCAGAAATGCATATAGAGTGTTAGTTGGGAGGCCGGAGGGAAAAGGACCTTTAGGGATACCGAGACGTAAGTGGGAGAATAATATTAAAATGAATTTGAGGGAGGTGGGGTATGATGATAGAGAATGGATTAATCTTGCTCAGGATAGGGACCAATGGCGGGCTTATGTGAGGGCGGCAATGAACCTCCGGGTTCCTTAAAAGCCTGTAAGTAAGTAAGTAATATAAAAATCCTGCTTGTATGTTATCAGTTGCAGAATGCCATCTGCTTTTGATGTCAATAAAGGGGACTAATACTCATAATTTAAGTAAGGTACATTCTGAACTTGTAGGAAGCCCCTATCTCTCCCCAAGGGATTTGTACCCATTTGTCATGCTTTATAGTATGAAAGACGATATTCAAACCATGGAATAAAAGGCCATCATAAATAACAATATTTGCACATGAGAACCCCGGGTCTTCTGTTGCCCCATTAAATATTACGCGGCAGGTCGGGTGAAGGCAATTCCGGGACATCGCACCGATCCATCATCCGCAAATAATTTTATATAATTGATCGAGGTAACTCATCCCCTTTTTATAACAATAAATTAAGCAGGTTACAATTTACGATATGTTACTACGAACCTGCCCTCGAGGGAGAGGATGCACATATCAATAAACAGAGTGGGGACGGGAATCTTATTACGTCACACGCGGCCCTATTAAAATCAATTAATTATGTGCAACTACTATCAGTACACAAGACATCGGTTTCAGCCCAATTTATTTCAATGAATATACTTAACGATCTCTCGATTTATCTTACAATATTTTAAAGATTATGTTCATTGGTTGTAATTGTTTATACAACTGTCCGAAGAGAAGTTCGAACCTCAAAAGTGACACATAAGACGCTACTCATTAGACAACCAAGCCAGGAGATCATGGGGTACGGGGTCAGTTCCTTCCCTGTCCATTGCATATATCGCTGACTAGTCACATACACTGACTGACAAAAAAAAATCACGCACCAAGAAGGAGTTGTGGGAATTACATGAAACCTGATGTGGATTATCGTAACATTGATGTATATAAATGATTACAATATTAGAGCAAAGTAATAATTTTATTGCTGAAAACTGACCACCTGAATTGAGGCTCTAGAACCCTGTTTGCCCACCTCTAGCTTGGATGCAAGCTGTAATACGGGTGGGTATGGAGGCATACAGATTTCTTATGGTATCCTGCGGCGTATCTGTCCATATTTGCCGCAACCGGCTCTCTATATCTTGTAAACTCCTAGGTCGCTGAAGTTGGCGTCCCAGGTGATCCCAGACATGTTCGATTGGTGACAACTCTGGCGTTGGTGCAGGCCATGGAAGTGTGACAACGTTGCGGAGGCATTCCCGTGACATCCTTGTTGTGTAAGGCCGAGCATTATCCTACTGGAAAAGACCTTTTGGAAATCCTGCTCTGAGAGGCAACACACGTGGCTGAAGGATGTCCTGCACATATCGCTGCGCTGTTATTGACCCTCGTATCATTACTAGGGGTGACCGACTGTCAGACGTGATGACCCCCCAGACCACCACGCTAGCAGTGGCTGCGGTGTGTCGCGCCACAGCAAATGTAGGATTGAGGCGTGCACCACGAGGTCTCCAGACACGAACACGACCGTCGTTAGAGCTCAAAGAGAACCTGGATTCGTCACTAAAGACAACCCGGTTCCAGTCTTCAGCAGTCCAGGTTTGTCGCACACGACACCACTGCAAACAGAGGCGACGGTGGACGGGTGTCAATGGCAGGACACGCAATGGGCGCCGTGAGACCAAATTTCCTTCAGCCTAGTGCCTGGAAATGGTTCGGGCAGACACAGGGGCCTGTAATGACGTGCTACCTGTCTCAGGATGGTGGGCGATGAAACAGTTGGATCTGTTCGGGCTTGTGGGAGGATTCGACTATTTTCTCTCCTGGCGGTCAGTCGAGGGCGTCCTAAGCCCAGTCGCCGTGTGTGCGTGCCCTCACGCTTCGACTGGTCCCAACACGTCCTAACAGTGTGGTCGGAACAGCGTAGGTGGCTGGCGATTCGTCGATACGACCATCCAGCCTCGCGCATTCCAATAATGCGCCCCCACCCTCAAACTCCGTTAACTGGGTAAAGTCTCTTCGATTGCATCGTAGAGGCATGTCGAATGATCGACGACTTTTATGCAACCGGAAACAATAGTCCACTACGTTCGAGTAGCCTGTGCAAGCCCTTTTATAGGCCACGAATGACAGCAGTTTCACGACCTCTGGTGGCAACACCATTCAACAAATTACTTTACTATGCTAATCAATCGACTATCTCCCTGAGATGTAACTGTTTGCCGAGGTTTGCAGCAAAACGACAACTCCTTCTTGGTGCGTGATTTTTTTTGTCAGTCAGTGTATTTCACTAATCAGACTTAAGATGCATACCTACAAACAACTGTTCTTCGTCTGACACATATCGTCAAGTGAAATGTACTACCTAATAAGATAGCATGTGATATAGACAAGATTTCAGTGCACACTGCCAAAACTGCAATCTACGTTTACATCAGTCATGTCAATTGATGCCCATAGGCGCAAGCGCGCCCTTTAGAGCTCAGGAGAGCCTGAGCACTTTACAGCGGAAAGGAAAGAGACAGACGAAAGAGGTAGTATATGCCGCTTGGTCGAGCTATATACAGGGATGGCCAGCACTGATTCAATAGATAAAGGGAAGAGAAATTATTAAAACTATATCCATGTTAATTTATAGATTTGTTTGAGAAGTATAAGTGCATTATAAGAATGTAAGCTTTAATTTTAATGCTCACTTTTCACAAGTTTGTTTTTTTATACGAAAGGAATATTTTCTCAACTTTGTTTTATAGAATAGTGAAATTTTCAGATATAGGCATATTTATTTAGTAGCCTTACAGGTACTGAAACAATATTTTCGTAAATCTAATATACCGTAAATATGTATTAGGCCTACTGAAGATAGTGTATTACAAATTTGAAAATATTCTCATGGAAAATGTTTGTAAGGAAATGAATTAACAAAGCAACTATTGTTATATCATAAGCAAAAGTTATGTGCCCATGAGTTGTAAAAGTGTCAGCTCTATAGCTTCAGCAGGTTTCGAGAAAATAATTTAATATTCTGATGATATGAAGTTGCTCACCAATATCACCTTAAAAGCATATGCGATAAGAGTTTTGTTATGTACTATTAGTTACACATAGCCTATACAGTAGGTACCTAGGTAACTTTGTTCTGTACTATAATATTGTTTTGATTAGTTCATTGATTACTTTTATAAGGCTAAAGATACCATCAATATCAATTCCAACTTATCATGTCATAATCTCTTTCTTAGGGATATCACTTTCTTTATGAATGATGTGTTTCATCCACTTAGTACAGTATAGTTTTACTGCTATGGAATTTTTGTGAATATTCCTTCTTAACTCTTTATTATGTTATTAACGTTTAAAACACAACTGCAATATTAAGAAATTGGTGTTAGTACTTTTGTTTTACAGACAATATAGATAATATCGAACAGAAAGAAGCCATATAAAAATAACGACATAAAATTTTACGTTTCGTTTTAAGTTTGTGCACCACTGTTTTCTTAATCCAACAGGCTGCTTATTCCTCCTTCCATACCTAGCGCTTGATGCCCGCGCACGACGTCAAGGTCAGAAAAATGCGCTTGCCTTCACATCACTGGTTTACATGATGACGCTCTATATCGTCAAGACGGCAGTCTATTACATGAAGATCACAATCAACATCATGAAGGAAGCAGTAGTTAGTTTGTAGATGTCTGTCGTTATTGCGAGAATTGCAGCCGTATTGCTCAACACAGCAGCAGATATTGCCAAGAATTCATTTCCCATAACTATGGTCATGGAACACAACTATGGTCCATTCAAATTTTGTACTCCGTAACGTAGTACCTCGTTTATCTTTATTTTTGCTGTACTGTATTTTGAAGTCAAGTCACCGCAGCTATCTACGAACGGTCTATGTTACTTCTACAATGTTCTTTCAATAGTTGTATCGTGGACAATAGTTGTGTTCCAGGACGATAGTTAGGGAAATGACGGTATATATTTTCAATATTTCAGTTGATACTGTCAATACAGGGCTATTCAAAAAGAAGGAGCAGATTTCAAACATTTATTTCTTCCAAACTACAAAAGATAGAAACATAATTCCAACGTCCCTCGATAGAGAAAGATTCAATTTTGTATGCATTCAATATGAGCACCATGTGTTACACGAAAAATATAAAAACGGTGGCTCATTTCTTGCCACACACGAATCAGCTGGTCTCTAGTTATCGAATTCGCAGCTTCAACAATTCGATGTCGCAGACTTTCAAGAGTGTCAGGCATAGGGGGAATAAAAACACGGTCTTTTACGTAGCCCCACAGATAAAAATCACAAGGAGTGAGGTCTGGAGACCTGGGAGGCCACCGGCGATGAAGTTGATCTTCTCCTCCTCTTCCAATCCAACGTCCTGGAATTGTGTCATTCAGGTAACGTCGGACGTGGTTAGAGAAATGAGGCGGGGCACCACCTTGCATGAAGATGAAGTCATCTGAATCAAGTTGAGGAAATAACCAGTTATGAAGCATGTCTAGATAGGTTATTCCTGTCACAGTTTTTTCCATGAAGAAGAAAGGTCCATAAACTTTGTTTACAGATATGGCACAGAAGACATTAATCTTCGGTGAATCTTTTTCATGTTCAATAACTGACACAGGATTTTCACTTGCCCAAATTGTAACGTTATGGCGATTAAGTTTATCGGAAAGATGAAAAGTGGATTCATCGGAAAAGAAGATTAATCGTTCAGAAAAATTGAACTTCAATAATGGACTCTAGTTTTGCTAACTGCAGCACACAAAATGCTTTTTCCTGTTGTGTCGCCATTTTACTACAGACAATCAATGGCACCAATGCGGCCGCGCATGACAAGCAACAGCGCCAATGCGGCCGTGATTGGAACTTCTACACGGACTGTTCAAAATTTAAATTTTCGTCTGTCCAGGAATTGTGTTTCTATCTTTTGAGTTTGGAAGAAATAAATATTTGAAATCTGCTCCTTCATTTTGAATAGGCCTGTATTTTGTTCAATATTGTTAAGATTTCAGTCGAAAATATCAAATTTCCAATTGAAGAGTTTGATCCCAAAACGCGTTAAGATCATTTTTATGAGAGGACCAAACTAGTTTTTTTTTTTCACTAGTCTACGGACTGAGCGACTTTGCAAGTGACATACGCAATAACACAAACTTTTAGACAAGGATTGGCGTTGATTTAGAAGAAAAAACTTAAAATACAGTATTACAGAGGTTTTAAACATAATCATATCGTCGTTGTTCAGGCAATAACTCCTATGTGACATATTTATCGATTTTCAGATTCTTGCTCTATTAAATATCTTAAATAGTGACACAGCAAATAATAAAATTTTCAATATGTAATTATAGTTCTTTCTTTCGAAAATGTGAGAATTCACAATCTCCTGCCATGGAAGAATAAAGTTTTTTTCTTCCTACTGAAAAAATTTCATATTTTGCACACAGGAGTTATTGCAGGAACAACGACCAAATGTATGTATCAATCATAAAAATGGCCGAATGGAGTGGACGAGATTTGGAATCACACTCTTCAGCTGATACTGTGAAGACATCCGTCAATATTTTATTCAATATTGTTTTCCACATCTACACTGTCCACCAGAAATCTTAACAGAAATTATCACATCGAAGTCCGGTTCTTTTTTGTAAGCATCCGTCAGCAGCTTGATGAGGGAAAACACGACAATTTTACTTGAAGCAAGTAAAGAGATAGGTTTGGAAGTAAATCCCGAAAAGACAACGTATATGATTATGTCTCGTGACGAGAATATTGTACGAAATGGAAATATAAAAATTGGAAATTTATCCTTTGAAGAGGTAGAAATATTCAAATATCTTGGAGCAACAGTAACAAAAATGATACTCGGGACGAAATTAAACACAGACTAAATATGAGAAATGCCTGTTACAATTCGGTTGAGAAGCTTTTGTCAGCCAGTCTGCTGTCAAAAAATCTGACAGAATTTATAAAATAGTTATATTACCGGTTGTTCTTTATGGCTGTGAAACTTGGACTCTCACTTTGAGAGAGGAACATAGGTTAAGGGTGTTTGAGAATAAGTTGCTTAGGAAAAATATTTGGGGCTAAGAGGGATGAAGTTACAGGAGAATGGAGAAAGTTACACAACACAGAACTGCACGCATTGTATTCTTCACCTGACATAATTAGGAACATTAAATCCAGACGTTTGAGATGGGCAGGGCATGTAGCACGTATGAGCGAATCCAGAAATGTATATAGAGTATTAGTTGGGAGGCCAGAGGGAAAAAGACCTTTGGGGAGGCCGAGACGTCGATGGGAAGATGATATTAAAATGGATTTGAGGGAGGTGGGATATGATGATAGAGAGTGGATTAATCTTGCTCAGGATAGGGACCAATGGCGGGCTTATGTGAGGGCGGCAATGAACCTCCGGGTTCCTTAAAAGCCAGTAAGTAGTAGTAGTAGTATCCCTCAGCAGGTTAACTGCTGATAGGCTTAAAGGGCCGTATTCATTAGACATTCTTAGCGCGGGCTTCCGGTGGATGATCAGCGAACTAACGTTTTTCGTATTCATAAACCAGTGTTAGCGACATGATGTGATATGAATCCTGTACAAGTAACCACTCGATAGCCGGCGCTAGTTTAGCACGCTCGTAGCGCGGGCCAGTGAATTGTCTATGCATAGCACCCAAAGACTTTCAGTAACTTTAACGCATACATGCAATTTTAAAATCTATACTAATAATAAATCTGTAGCCGAAATTTTTCTGGTAATTTTCGATTTTCCAAAAATTATTGGTCCTAACATATATAATTAACCACCCTGAAACCGAAAATCGCTTTTTTGAAATTTTTGTTTGTATGTCTGTCTGTCTGTCTGTCTGTCTGTCGGTCTGTATGTATGTTTGTTACCTTTTCACGCGATAATGGATGAACGGATTTCGATGAAAATTGGAATATAAATTAAGTTCGTTGTAACTTAGATTTTAGGCTATATGGCATTCAAAATACATTATTTAAAAGGGGTTTATAAGGGGGCCTGAATTAAATAAATCGAAATATCTCGCTTATTATTGATTTTTGTGAAAAATGTTACATAACAAAAGTTTCTTTAAAAATAATGTGCGATTAGGTTTATTCTTTGAAAAATTTTGATAGGACTGAAAATTAAAATAACTGCCATCTAAGGCCGTGTAATGAATTAAAAAACAAATGACTTCGTCTATAAGGGGCCTTGGACAGAAACAATCGAAAGCTATTAAACATAGCCTACAGAAAATGTATCTGTGTTTGCATGAAGTAATATCAGAAGCTAAATTAACCGATTTGTATAATTAATTATTATTTCACCATTGGAAAGTGTAGTTTCTCTAGATGGACATAATGCTATAATGTTATTACAGTAACGTCTGAGTAAATCGAGGACAGGTAAGATTAAAATAGCTTTTTATGCACAGAAAATTTGATAGGCTATTTTGTACATTCGTTTTCTGTATTTCTTAAAATAATATTTATGTACACTCATTTTAATCTCAGAGAATTAACGAACAACGAGAGTGTATTGATTTAGTATGCAGTAATAATACGTTAGCTTAGCAATCCATTATTTTAGAATTCAAATTTTAACTATGCTCAATTGAATCGTGTTAAAATACATAAAATATATATGCAATAAATGCAATGCAAAAAAAAAAAAATTGGGTAATGAGCGAAGCAGATTATGTTGCGCTGTTGTAAAAGTTGTTCCCTGGATCAAACGTCCTATTTTAATTATGTAATTACTTTATATTTATTTCTAACAGGTGCAGCGGAGCGCACGGGTACGGCTAGTAATTATATAAAAATGCACAACTGGAATTGATGTATATGAATGGTAAGGATGAAATCTCTTATACTTTACTGAGTTGGAACGAAGTCTAAATGCACACGCGGCCTGAAATAAGATATGGATCGATGCCTGGCCCAGCACGCGGTGGCATCACGGCCATTATTTACATCAACTACTTGGGAGGCCACAGTTCACGTCCCTACTTCACTGCAGACTCTCAGTTTATTCCCCTATTCACCGCACCCACCAACTCTCCACTTTATATTGCTCCGTCTAGGTTATATAGTGGCCCTTTCCCCAAGAATCCTCAATGAGAATTAGAAAGCACGAAGGTTACTTAACACAGAACACCGACTCGCGCTTAAAGTTAACCACTAGAAGAAATACGATGCGATTATATGCAGATAGCTACAACCAGAGGCACAGTTGTTGATGAAACGTAATAAGTAAACTGTGCACGAATTAAGTATGTATGAATACATCATGATGGAATTAATGTTTTGATCATTCATTCATTCATTTATTCATCCATTCAATTTAATCATCAGTTCGATTATTTATCCACACATTCATTTGTTAATTCAGTTATTCATACATTCAACCAATCGTTCGCACATGTATCTAATCGTCCGTTATTTTAGCCAATTTTTTATAATTATAATTCATTTATCCATGTGTCCAATCATTAATCAACCCAACAGTCTATTCATCCACTCAGTTATTCTCGCCATCATAAATTTATCACTTTATTTGTTCATTCATTTATGTTTATTGGCATTTATTTCTAGATCATTCATCTGCATTATGATTGAGTCCGTAATTCGTTCACTCATTCATTCCCTAATTGGCTCGCTCATTTATAGCCAGTCTGCTCAACCATTCATTGTTCTAGCCCGTTCACCCATTCAATCTTTAGTTCGCACAACCATTCAATCGTTAGTCAGCTCACCAAGTCTATCGTTAGTCCGCTCACCCATTCTATCGCTAGTCCGCTCAATCATTCTATCGTTAGTCCGCTCACCCATTCAATCGTTAGTCCGCTCACCCATTCTACCGTTAGACCGCTCACCCAATCTATCGCTAGTCCGCTCAATCATTCTATCGTTAGTCCGCTCACCCATTCAATCGTTAGTCCGCTCACCCATTATACCGTTAGACCGCTCACCCATTCTATCGCTAGTCCGCTCAATCATTCTATCGTTAGTCCGCTCACCCATTCAATCGTTAGTCCACCCAACCATTCAATCGTTAGACCGCTCACACATTGAATTGTTAGTCTGCTCAACCATTCAATCGTTATTCCTCTCAACCATTCAACCGTTAGTCTGCTCAACCATTCAATCGTTAGTCCGCTCACCCATTTAATCGTTATTCCTCTCAACCACTCTATCGTTAGTCCGCTCAACCATTCATTCGTTAGTCCGCTCAACCATTCAATCGTTAGTCCGCTCAATCATTCAATCGTTAGTCCGCTCACCCATCCAATCGTTAGTCCACTCAACCATTCAATCGTTAGTCCGCTCAACCATTCAGTCGTTAGTCCGCTCAAACATTCAATTGTTATTCCCCTCAACCATTCAATCGTTATTCCGCTCAACCACTCTATCGTTAGTCCGCTCAACCATTTAGTCGTTAGTCCGCTCAACCATTCAGTCGTTAGTCCGCTCAACCATTCAATCGTTAGTCCACTCAACTAATCTATCGCTAGTCTGCTCATCCATTCAATCCCTAGTCCGCTCAACCATGTAATTGTTAGTCAGCTCAACCATTCAGTCTTTAGTCCGCTCAACCATTCAGTCTTTAGTCCGTTCAATCATTCTATCGTTAGTCCGTTCACCCATTCAATCGTTAGTCCGCTCACCTATTCAATCGTTAGTCCGCTCAACCATTCAATCGTTAGTCCTCTCAACCATTCAATCGTTAGTCCGCTCAACTATTCTATCGTTAGTCCGCTCAACCATTCTGGGTTTTATGCAATGCGTTGCAACTTGTTTGTGCTGCTCGACTAACCCCCTGCACTATCCGACGCACCACGCAATCTTCTCTACTTAACAAGTACAAGCTACCGAGGAAGCCAATTGCAAAGTATATCTATGTACAAATGGCAGTAAGAAGTAGCAATGGTAAAAGAATGCACCAGCCTCTGAGCGAACCACTCCAAAGTCAGTTGCACAATTCAAATATCACAGCATCTGCATGGAACGTATGTCGGCCCGCTCTGTGAGAATCAGTCAGTTCCTGGGATCTGCACTCCCGGGTGTACATTTGACGGATTTTAGTGGCTGCACTATGCATCGCACGTGCAGAGTCTGCACTGGGAATGCGAAGCACGGCGAGGCACAAGCATGCAAATCCGGGCTCATCCCAAGCGGCGAGGCCTGCGGATTCCGCTCCGAGAGAGAAAGAAACAAGTCGAACGGATTCAGGAATACTCGAGAGCTTCCTTTGATCCAGAGAAATAAAATACCAACATCGAAAGTTTTAGGCAAATATTTCCACTTTACCGTAGTACTTATTTTTTTTTTTTTACAAACCGGACCGCAGCTATATTACTCTTGAGAAGCCATCAGCAAATTGCTTTGCAGCATTAAGTTCGCAAAGCGGTAGAGATTGAAACCAAAGTCGGCGTATAAAGGAACTATAGTAGAATCACAGTCTAGTATATACAGTCATGAAGCTCAATACGTAGTAAATATGCATCCATAGATAGTTGCTAACCACTAGGATCGCTACTATCGCCTCATTACAGACAATGCGAAATAGTACCTGCACAGTCTATTGTTTCTAGTATCCTCACAACTCAAGCTTCGTGACTGTATATACTAGACCAGTGATGTCAACTGATGCCCATAGGAGCAAGCGCGCGCTTTAGAGCCCAGGAGAGCCTGGCGCTTTACAGCGGAAAGGAAAGAGACAGACGAAAGAGGTAGTATATGCCGCTTGGTCGAGCTATATACAGGGATGGCCAGCACTGATTCAATGGAAAAAAGGAAGAGAACTTATTAAAACTGTATCCATGTTAATTTTTAGATTTGTCTGAGAAGTATAAGTGCATTATAAGAATATAAGTTTTAATTTTAATGTTCATTTTTCACAAGTTTGTTTTTTTATTCAAAAAGAATATTTTCTCAACTTTTTTTACAGAAAAGTGAAATTTTCATATGTTTGTTTAGTAGCCTTACAGCTACTGAAGCAATGTTTTCGTAAATCTAATATATCGTAAATAAGTATTATTGAAGATAGTGTATTAAAATGTTTGAAAATATTCGCATGGAAAATGTTTGTAAGGAAATGAATTAACAAAGCAAATACTGTTACATCACAAACAAAAGATATGTGCCTATGTGTTGGTAAAACGTCAGCTCTATAGCTTCAGCAGATTTCGAGATAATTTAATATTCTGATAACAGAAAGTTGCGCACCAATATCATCTAAGAGCATAATGCGATAAGAGCTTTATTATGTAATATTAGTTACAGTTAAAACATATACCTAGACAACTTTGCTTTGTACTATAATATATTTTTGATTACTTTTATAAGGCTAAAGATACCATCAATGTCAATTTCAATTTATCATGTCATATTCAGTGTCTTTCTTTGGGATAACACTTCCTTTATGAATGATGTGTTTAATTCACTTAGTACAGTATAACTGTACTGTAGTTATTGTGGAATTTGTGTGAATATTCCTTCCTTACTCTTTATTATGTTATTAACGTTTAAAACACAACTGCAATATTAGGCTAAGAAATAGGTGTTAGTACTTTTATTTTACAGACAACATATAAAATAACAAACAGAAAGAAGCCATATAAAAATAACAACATAAAATTTCACGTTACGTTTGAAGTTTGTGACCACTGTTTTCTTAATCCATTCCCCCTAGCATACCTAGCGCTTAATGCCCGCGCACGACGTCAAGGTCAGAAAAATGCGCTTGCTTTGACATCACTGTACTAGACTGTGGTAGAATCCCGTTTATCCGAAATAAAGAGGACGGAGCCATTTCGGATAATGTGATTTTTCGGATAATCGATGAGAAATATTTTCGGTAAAAGTGGGAAGGAAACGGGATCGTTAATCATGTAAATTATAAACAAAAATTCAATGCATTTAATATAGTAATTGCACATCGATTTTACATCCAATAATCATTTTACTCGATCTCGCATTCGTGTAACGGAAAAATAAGTCGTATCGATAACGCGATAACTGCAACACAAATAAAATGAATGAGGAATTGGAAACTTATCTCGAATGCTTACACCATAATCATGTAATTTCCAGTTAGGTGGGAGAAGGGAGGACGAAAAGATTGTCTCACATAGCGGAACACGCCACACCCGGTTACTACACAAAACTAATGTTAGTTTTATTATTTTTTTTTTTTGCGACGTTGTTTCGGATAAGCCTGATTTCGGTTAACCGAAGTTCGGTTAAGAGGGATTTTACTGTTGATTATTTGTAGCAGGCCGATATTTTAAACACAGACATAATATTACCACAAAGTCAGCAGAATATTTTTATTATACCATCACCTTCACTACTTTAATCACAACACAACAACGTTCACTAATGTCTTACTTTTAAAATAAACTACGAGGGAGAGTCAAAAAGAAACCTTAATAATTATTGTTTTATTAATTGAATATGTACAGTAGTGGCAAAAAAACCGGACCGACCCTTGTAGCTGATTTCAGAACCTTGTTCACTCCAGAGCACGATAGACTGGTAACTAAGACTTTCGTGTTCGAATCCTGCCTGGGAAGGAGACTTCTTTTTGTTTTTTTCCTTATACAAATTTATTTCCAATACATAAAAATCGTAATAAATTCAAATTGTATCATCATAAATATGCAACTGAAAGATCCGATTTTATACGACTAGAGGAACCAAAGTGTTTCACAAGAACAGCTCTGAGCCATGGTACCTACTTTGGTCCAAGGTTATACAATAAAATAATTGATAAATACTCAAATTTGGAAAATTTTAGTATCATAAATTTCAAAAATAGCGTTAGGAATTTATATTTTTAAAGTATATTGATTTAATATGTATAGGTATTTGTATTATTTAATTGTTAAAATAGAAATTGTATTTTTAAATTTAATTTATTCCTGTAATTTTTTTTTCTTGACCCAGTTTGTGTCAAATAATTATCTTTCTTTGTGTTTATCTTTGTGTTTAGCTATCTCCCTGAGCACGATTTTTTACTCCTTCAGGGAAGAACTAAGATTGTATTTTTGTACATGTTATTTTACTAACAATAAACAATAAACTTAATCACTTTTCAACATAGTCCCCATCACGTTCAATGCAAGTTTTCCTGTTACACTATGTTGAAAAGTGTTGAAGTGTTTGTAATCTTATTGTACATATTCAATTAATAAAACAATGATTAAGGTTACTTTTTGACTCTTCATCGTATATTCATTTTCAGTAAAAAAAAAAATCACATTTTACTGTCGTAGTTCCCGAATATTTCATATGTACAACATTCGTTTAATACTATACGAGAAATCATTGTGGAGATACTGAAAATTATTTTCTCAGTACTTAGTCTCCAAGTTCGACATATAGGTTGACATATATTAATTCACTGCCATTAAACAAGGAGCGCACTCAGTTGAGTGGCTTGGTGGCCGGGATTCCACAGTAATATGCACTGTTGGGCGAAGAACCTAGGTAAAGATTAATTTTTTTTTGCCCAACAGTTCACATTTCTGTCGAATCCCGGCCACCAAGTCGCTCAATTGAGTGCGCTCCTTGTATAATGGCAGTTGACTTAATATAATATGTCAACATAATTATATGTAGAACTTGGAGTCAAGCCACAAAGGAAAAAAACACTAAATGAGACGGATTCGATCCGGTGCTGTGGATTGAATTTCAGCGTAGCTCAGTGGGTAGAGCGCTTGGTACGTAGAACCAAGGACCCGGGTTCGTTTCCCGGCGCCGGAACGAATTTTTCTCCTCTAATAGCTAGTGTTACCATTAACAGATATATTCTGTAGGATCAAAAAAATTAATCTTTACGTACACAATAAAAAGGCTATGATGATAAATTCATTTGGTGGTCAAGAGATTTCAGTGCTGGTGAACATGAAAGGAAGAAAAATGTATTAATTACAAAACTGTTGCAGAAAAGAGCTTATAATTGAAGGGAATCTGAATTGGAGAAATACAATCTATGGACAAAAAAAGTTGGCGAAATGGCTGTGGATAAGATAAAATAGACAATCTGGCCTGAAAACTTAAAAATTATATAGAGACTATAATTACTCTTTTAACAGTACCAACATTTTCTTCCAAGTAGGAATAATAATAATATGTATTTACAAATACTTAACGTCAAACTAAGTAAACTGAGAAACGTTTTAAGTTTTCTTTGTACTTAACAGATTGTCGTCGAGTAATTTACATACTCTATAGTGAAGGCGAAACTGCTTGTTCCATATCACAATACCAGAAGTCTGAGTTGAGGTTTCTCCTATTCTCGCACTCGCACTCCGCCTGCTTATATAGGCAACTTATCCAACAGGTGAGAGATGCGGTTGTCTTAGTGCAAAGCAGCAGGCGCAAAGCAGAGTTTGAAGCGAAGAAAGCGGTCGCTAGCCACAAAAGGCTTGTTACTAAGGCTTTATCTTCAAGGCCTTTACCCACAAACTTAACCGTCTGCACACTAATGCGGTGAATCTCTCAGAATGCCTTGGCTGCACTAAACGAGGGAGAAGCAGTTCCAATCTTCGCTCGCCATGATATGTAATGATAACCAGATCACACCTTAATGACTTGGATAGAGGAATAAATTTAATATGCGTCACAATATTAAAACCACAAAGCTGTATAAATTTATTTCAATGTAAAGAAAGAATACGTAAAATATAATAGGAATCAAAAAGGTGGATGGATAATTATTAAGATCTCATTCAACATCATAAGAATTAGTCAATTTCGATCATTATTACGACATAAGTCCTGTTAGATTATTATTATTATTATTATTATTATTATTATTATTATTATTATTATTATTAATATGTTAGGAGAAAATCCACAAACCATTCGGGAAAAAACGGGAATTTTACTGGAAGCAAGTGAAGCGATAAGTTTGGAAGTAAATCCCGAAAAGACAAAGTATTTGATTATGTCTCGTGACGGGAATATTGTACGAAATGGAAATATAAAAATTGGAAATTTGTCTTTTGAAGAGGTGGAGAAGTTCAAATATCTGGGAGCAACAGTATCAAATATAAATGATACTCGGGAGGAAATTAAACACAGAATAAATATGGGAAATGCCTGTTATTATTCGATTGAGAAGCTTTTATCATCCAGTCTGCTGTCAAAAAATCTGAAAGTTAGAATTTATAAAACAGTTTTATTACTGGTTGTTCAGTATAGTTGTGAAACTTGGACTCTCACTTTGAGAGAGGAACAGAGATTAAGGGTGTTTGAGAATAAGGTGCTTAGGAAAATATTTGGGGTTAAGAGGGATGAAGTTACAGGAGAATGGAGAAAGTTACACAACATAGAACTGCACGCATTGTATTCTTCATCTGACATAATTAGGAACATTAAATCCAGACGTTTGAGATGGGCAGGGCATGTAGCACGTATGGGCGAATCCAGAAATGCATATAGAGTGTTAGTTAGAAGGCCGGAGGGAAAAAGACCTTTAGGGAGGCCGAGATGTAGATGGGAAGATAATATTAAAATGGATTTGAGGGAGGTGGGATATGATGATAGAGAATGGATTAATCTTGCTCAGGATAGGGACCAATGGCGGGCTTATGTGAGGGCGGCAATGAACCTCCGGGTTCCTTAAAAACCAGTAAGTACTGTAAGTAAGTATTATTATTATTATTATTATTATTATTATTATTATTATTATTATTATTATTATTTTATTTCATTTAGTGTTCTGCGGAAGGGCAGGTCTTTTACTGCAAACCCAGCTTTCTCACATCTTTTCTATTTTCTGCTTTCCTTTTTATTTCCTCATATGATCTATATATCTTAATGTCGTCCATCATCTGATATCTTCTTCTGCCTCGAACTCTTCTCTCGTTCACCATCTATTCCAGTGCATCCTTCAGTAGGCAGTTTCTTCTTAGGCAGTGACCCAGCCAATTCCTTTTCCTCTTCCTGATCAGTTTGAGTATTATTCTTTCTTCACTCACTCTTTCCAATACAATTTCGTTTTTTTATTCTGTCTGTCCATTTCACAAGCTCCATTTTTTCCATATCCACATTTCAAATGCTTCTAGTCGCTTCCCTTCACTTCGTCGTAATGTCCATGTTTCTGCCCCATACAATGCCTCACTCCACACAAAGCTTTTCACTAGTCTCTCCCTAGTTCTTTTTCCATAGGTCCGCAGAATATGCTACTTTTTCTATTAAAAGGTTTCTTTGCCATTGCTATCCTCCTTTTAACTTCCTCGCAGCAGTTCATGTTACTGCTTATAGTACAACCCAAGTATTTGAAGTTTTCCACTTGTTCTATTGCCTCATTTAGATTTCATAACTTTACCTTCTTTTTGTTTCTTTCTACGACCATGGTTTTCGTATTATTTGCATTTATATTCATCATATTATAATAATTTATTATTATTATTATTATTATTATTATTATTATTATTATTACAAACCCATAATTACAAGAAACTATTATATTTTTATTTGTTTCGCTTCAACTATAAAGGCAATTAAAATACAGTCTGATCCAAAAATCCCTCCGCAGCTCAATTAGTTCTAGTAACCTTAGAATATAATCCTGTAGAAAGTTGACACTCCCCCAATCATTCCAGTATGACAACATCACACCTCTAGTCCATCATATGCTTAGCGGCCAATGCTGCCACTTGAATTCTCTACCAAATACACTTGAATTCTCTGCCTAGTGGATTCTCGGCTGTACAAGCACTGCGGAGAGACTTCTCGATCGCACTGTACTACGACATGTTATAATGTAACACGAAGTGAGATTAATAGCACGAACACAATAAATTATGAGGTAATGTTGCTAACAAAACTGGAAGTTGTCTAAATAGTACGATATGGACAATGAAAATTTAAGGAAGGAAACCAAAACTAAGACATACAGACTACTTGTAAGACCCGTACTCAGTATTTCAACACATATTGGCATAATTATAATACGAGAAGGAACATATTATTTCATTTTACAGAATACAAAAGTTCAACGGCTGCTGGTATGAAACACGGCTTCAACTATGACTTAAAACTATACAACAAATTAATTTCTCAGTACCCTCGTTTAGCTAAAATAAATATGATTAAATTTAAACTGAAAATTAAAGAAATTATTAAGGGAACTTAACATGGGTTTAGATAATTCATTGATACATATTAGTCTTATATTATTATACTTGTGAATATTGGTTATAAACATTTGAACTGTGATTGTTATTTATCATATACGCTCTTGTTTTTGTAATCTGCGCTATTTTATTGTTGATATTAATTTTTTTATTTTATCTTCTTTTTTCTGCTTCTCTAAAGTGTGGTTTTGAACTCCAGACCACGACCATTTGCTCATACGGGGGTAAAGTCTTTAATTTTTATATATATATATATATATAAAATAATTTTTAATGTATCTTTTTAATGTAGCTATATAAATAAATAAAATATTATATGAATATGACTTATGAGTGTGAATCCAGAGAAATAACACAAAAACTACGCAGACTATTTCGTGTATGTGATGCCATTCCATTTTAGACCAATGAAGTGTAATGAAATTTTGAATTCCAACCAATCACAGTCAAATATCGCGATAATTTCTGCAGCTAGCATTATCGCTATCAATTTATCGCATGGTCGTTCATTTGTTTAGTTGGTGTCGCCAACTGTTTCCCCTTTAATCCATTAAGATGCATGTACACGGTTAAACTTTTCTCTCAACTTTACGCATTCAAGCAATGAATGGAAGATTGATATGTAATATTAATATATTTACGCAGTGAAGACGACGTTTAAAACGGCGCATCATGTAGACACAAAATCTTCATGCATCTTAATTGAACCCCAGATCATATGTAAATATGATGTAGGATTGAACGTACGTTTTAAACTTGTTTATTTCAATATTCTTCCCAGATTGCATATATACGCTCATGGAAAATTGAACTGTGTAGATGCAGCTTTAGCCCTGTTACACTCTACAGTGAGATATAGCTGTCTCCACACATATTACATAGTTCTTAGTTCTCGGTGTAGTGTGCAATATAACGATGAAGTACTAAATAAACTACGAAATTCTATTTCCACATCTACATCTTCATATTCTAATTCCATGTCCATTGTAGGCTATCTGAAAAAAATTACACTCCATTCAGATTTGATAACTGCGTTTTCAACAAATTCTTCATTTAATTAATGTATTAATCAGGTTACTGTAATTATATTATAGAATTTTAAATAAAATTATGATTTCACAGATAATGAAAATGTATTTATGTTATAATAATAAGAGAAAGGTTCAGGACATGTAATTAACATTGTTAAACCTGTATTTCGCTTTTCGAAATGGCATTACTGAATAATAACATCGAATTTTTTTATTGCAGTCATCGATATTCATCTATTTCAACTTCACAATGTCTGAATAGGTTAAGTATTCATAAATATACAATTATTAACATTTTGTAATCGAATTTTAAGGATATATAATATTTACACTGTTATTTTACTCACGAAATAGTCCTAATAAATGTCACTCGAGGTCTGAGATTTCCAGATAAATCTCAGACCTCTCGTGACATTACTGCAGATAAATGAAACAACAGAAATGAAGATTTGCACAAAAATCAATAAGGGAATAAATTCAGAATGTATGTATGTATTTATTTACACTGCAAGTGGACAAGCACCCGGTGGCAGTGGTATACACAATATAAACAATACACAATAAAATGATAAGCAATACACAATAAAATTTACAGTACACAATACAATTTTACAATACATATACAATTTTATACACAATACAATAAGAATACACAATAATAAAAAACATAAATAAAATACCTAATTTTACAATACAACCTACATAATTATGTATAGGCCCTACATAAGTTTCAATAGTCTTTCACTTTACTCTCATCTCACTCCCTGTAGTGGCACTATGACGCATTTCACTGACACTTTAGCACACATTTCACTGACACTCTGTAACACATTTTACTGACACTCTATAACACATTTCACTGACACTATAGGACACATTTCATTGACGCTATAAATTATCACTGATCGGAACTGTTTACTGAACTGTAAAACCATAACTTCACTGACTCACCTCGCTTCACTGATACAACAGTTCAAATAAGTCAAATAATTACACCCTTATGCATACTTATAAACAGAACTACATTTAAACTAAACATTTATAGTCTAAGGCCCTCTTACACGCTATTTTTAAATAATTTACAATTCAAACCAAGGAAGTAACTCGTCAGGCTAGATAAATACATGTCACCTTAAAAAATTAAATGTTAAATGTCACCTTAATTTTAATTTGCACTTGATACACAACATTTTAAATTATTCTTGAAACTCCTTAAGGAAGGACAACCCTCAAAGACCGCTGCAGGTAGGTCATTCCAATCATTTATAGTTCTATTTAAAAATGAGAATTTACCGACATCCGTTTTCTGTTTCCTACATTTGATTTTAAAATCATGATCGTTCCTACCATAGTACGTTGGCTTTTCTAACCGAGCCGTTATGTCTACCCATGCTTTTTGACCTAGATGTGCTCTATACAATGATGTTATTCTAGTTTTCCTACGCCTGTTTTCCAAAGTTTCCCATTTAAGTTCTTTTATCGTATCGTTTCCATCTTCTCTTTTACCTTTAACAAATTTAGCTGCCCTATACTGGATTAGGATAAATGTAAAACTGAACCTGTGAATAACTGAAAATGGATAGGAAAATTAAAAGAAATGAACTCTTGGATCGTGTGGAGGACATCAGATAGCTAAGAGAATTATACATTGAAAAACAAACGAAAAGAGGAGTTTAGGACGTCCAAACTTGAGATGGAAAGATACATTAACAGAGCATTGATGAGTGGAAGCAACGAGCTCCAGGTTTGCAGTGAAATGATGAAGAAGGTGTGAATGGAGTCAATATTTGATATAGGAAATCCGAGGAAATGTGTATCCCTGCCTCTTCAACACATAATTCTCTAGAAACTTGTGCAGGATTCTCCGAGACTACAGTGGTCCAAGGGAACGAGGATGTACTGAAATACGAAAGGAGAAAAATAAAAGACGTGACAGAACTGGATGGAAGCAAGAGTTGAGTGTATCGGAAACAAGACAAGGAAGGAAGGCACTTGTATCCTGGGCCTTGCTTCTCACATTTGTCAGAGCACCATGCTGTGGGCTCACTACCTTGCTCACGATTTCATTACTTGTAATTATAAATCATATTTCCAGGGTGTCGACTGACTCATTATTTATCTTAATCAAGAAGTAGAGAAGGCAATGTTGCAGACACGTGGATAATGTTTCCCCGCTAACAAGCCGTCTTAGCCGTCCGAGAGTTGTGACGACAAGGAGCGATACCCGAGGAACTGTATTTTCAATTCTCCATCTTCACATATTAAGTAATCCCTACAAACACGTTAAGACAGCATGTTTTTTTCTCTACGGTAATGTGCAAAGTCCATTTTTCTAACTCTTATGGCAAAGTGCAGTAATCATAGATTACGAAACGACGGTTAAACAGTAACTGTGGTTAAAATGTAATTTCTGTGCACCATTCACAATCACCGATTACTTAAACATGGCTAGCTGACACCTTATTTAACCAGAGTAAAGTCTATGATGGTACACTGTTTCTACAAAATGGCTAAAGGAAAGCATCCATACCACTGCAAAGATAATAGTCAATGTCTAAAAACGACTGTGCTCACTCTGTTCTACATCAAAATGAACGTGTCCTACATTTTCGCGTTGCATTTGTTTGCCTTTCGGCACTGTTATATTTACGAGTTGCATTTCTTTGTTTTTCAGTGTTGTTAGGTTAAAATCGTACAAAATGGAAAATTGGATGCAAAAATGATTATATCCCAATGTGAGGTTGAAGTATTGATAGACTTACTTACTAGGTGTAAATATATTATATAAAAAATAAGTAATATCCATAAAGGAAAAGGATGCAGAAGATGAGTAGCAATGTGTGTACGATCCACGACCCCATTTACACCAGGGAACTATTCATTATCCTAAGATCCATCCATAACCTCTCTTTGTTCAGCCAGTGACATAGAGAAAGAGATATTCGAGTATTCCCTCTTAAAATACAGAAAATAGCAGTTACATAGAATCGTAACATAAGCAGCCGATCATAGGAGAAATATGACTGTTCTTGTATTATATCAAGTGATCCATTTGTAGATTTTGATAAACGAAATCCCTCCTGAAATTTTCTGTCACCTAATTCCTCGTAAGAATTCTCTCTTTCCACTAAAGAAACTTCACGCTCACGCTCTATCCAAGTAATTCAAGTACTGTATAATAATAATCGTCTTCGAAATAAACATCTGTGGCTCTGGCCGCCATTTTGCTTTACTTGCTCTACTAATCACTGGTTATCTGCTTTAACCGCTCGAATATGGCCGGTTAGAGATTACTGTGGTTAACCTCCTATTTAAGTCATAACCGAGGTCGATCCACTGTAAAAATGCTTAAACACGGGTTAGGTGACAATTTTAACCGGTGGTTACACTAACCGACGTTGATGCACGTGGGCATTAACAGCACAGGTAGGAAGTTTGTACCAAAACAGTAGATTTCAGTGGAGTACAGCGAGGAATATAGACGTCATCGATTCCAATAAATGGCCGCAACCATGTGAACGGGCTCTAACGAAGCACTTAAAAATCGAACTAAATATGTAATCAATCAATGTTGTATGTAAACAGATGTTCTGTGAGTCAGTTACCGTATAGCCAGAATGAGTGATGTTAAAACGACGTTCAGAGCTTCAAACTGAATCCTCTGTGGGAAAGTGATTAATTATTTTCGGAAGTAGAACATAGGGCACAGTATTTTGTTTATAGAAAACTTATTATCACTGTTAAAAAATTCCATTTATAGCGCCATTATAAAACCCAGCATATTATCCAATAAGGAGACGTAGTAGGAATGAACGTTGAAGCCCTTCTGAATGAATTTCGTAATGATGAACTTGGAATAGAAATAATTTCATTCAGTGCTATTGTATACTAGGAATATGTTATGCAAGTTTTCGCTCTTTTAGAAACAACAGTTTATATTTAAATTTATTTTTAAAATAAGCACGCGTGCACGTATTTACTCGTCACGTAAGCATGCACTCAACCGTCATGTAAGGGTGCGTGCACGTATTTACCCGTCATGTAAGCATGCCCCCAACAGTCACATAAGGGTCCGTGCACCCGTCACGTAAGCACGCACTCAAACGTCATATAAGCATGCTCTCAACCGTCACATAAGCATGCACTCAACCGTCACGTAAGGGTGCGTGCACGTAAGATGTACTCAACCGTCACGTAAGGGTGCGTGCACGAATTTACTCGTCACGTAAGTATGCACTCAACCGTCACATAAGGGTGAGTGCACGTATTTATCCGTCACGTAAGCATGCACTCAACCGTCATATAACCATGCTCTCAACCGTCACATAAGCATGCACTCAACCGTCACGTAACGGTCCATGCACGTATTTAACCGTCATGTAAGCATGTACTCAACCGTCACGTAAGGGTGCGTGCACGTATTTACCCGTCACGTAAGTATGCACTCAACCGTCATATAAGCATGCTCTCAACCGTCACATAAGCATGCACTCAACCGTCACGTAAAGGTGCGTGCACGTATTTACCCGTCACTTAAGCATGCACTCAACGGTCACATAAGCGTGCGTTCACCTATTTACCCGTCACGTAAGCATGCAATCAACCGTCACGTAAGGATGCCCCCAACCGTCACGTAAGGGTCCGTGCACGTATTTACCCATCACGTAAGCATGCACTCAACCGTCACATAAGCGTGCGGTCACGTATTTACCCGTCACGTAAGCATGCACTCAACCGTTACATAAGCGTGCGTTCACGTATTTACCCGTCACGTAAGCATGCACTCAACCGTCACATAAGCGTGCGTTCACGTATTTACCCGTCACGTAAGCATGGACTCAACCGTCACGAAAGCGCGCGTTCACGTATTTACCCGTCACGTAAGCATGCACTCAACCGTCACGTAAGGGTGCGTGCACGTATTTACCCGTCACTTAAGCATGCACTCAACCGTCACATAAGCGTGCGTTCACCTATTTACCCGTCGCGTAAGCATGCACTCAACCGTCACGTAAGGGTGCGTGCACGTATTTACCCGTCACGTAAGCATGCACTCAACCGTCACATAAGCGTGCGTTCACGTATTTACCCGTCACGTAAGCATGCACTCAACAGTCACATAAGCGTGCGTTCACGTATTTACCCGGCACGTAACAATGCACACAACCGTCACATAAGCGTGCGTTCACGTATTTACCCGTCACGTAAGCATGCACTCAACCGTCACGTAAGTGTGTGTGCACGTATTTACCCGTCAAGTGAGCATGCACTCAACCGTCACGAAAGCGTGCGTGCACGTATTTACCCGTCACCTAATCATGCACTCAACCGTGACGTAAGGGTGCGTGCACGTATTTACCCGTCACTTAAGCATGCACTCAACCGTCACGTAAGTGTGCGTGCACGTATTTACCCGTCACTTAAGCATGCACTCAACCGTCACATAAGCGTGCGTTCACGTATTTACCCGTCACGTAAGCATGCACTCAACCGTCACGTAAGGTTGTGTGCACGTAATTAACCGTCACGTAAGCATGCACTCAACCGTCATATAAGCATGCTCTAAACCGTCACATAAGCATGCACTCAACCGTCACGTAAGGGTGCGTGCACGTATTTACCCGTCACGTGAGCATGCACTCAACCGTCACATAAGCGTGCGTTCACGTATTTACCCGTCACGTGAGAATGCACTCAACCGTCACGAAAGCGTGCGTGCACGTATTTACCCGTCACGTAAGCATGCACTCAACCGTCACGTAAGGGTGCGTGCACGTATTTACCCGTAACTTAAGCATGCACTCAACCGTCACATAAGCGTGCGTTCACCTATTTACCCGTCACGTAAGCATGCACTCAACCGTCACGTAAGGGTGCGTGCACGTATTTACCCGTCACGTAAGCATGCACTCAACCTCACATAAGCGTGCGTTGACGTATTTACCCGTCACGTAAGCATGCACTGAACAGTCACATAAGCGTGCGTTCACGTATTTACCCGTCACGTAACAATGCACGCAACCGTCACGTAAGGGTGCGTGCACGTATTTACCCGTCACTTAAGCATGCACTCAACCGTCACATAAGCGTGCGTTCACCTATTTACCCGTCGCGTAAGCATGCACTCAACCGTCACGTAAGGGTGCGTGCACGTATTTACCCGTCACGTAAGCATGCACTCAACCGTCACATAAGCGTGCGCTCACGTATTTACCCGTCACGTAAGCATGCACTCAACAGTCACATAAGCGTGCGTTCACGTATTTACCCGTCACGTAACAATGCACTCAACCGTCACATAAGCGTGCGTTCACGTATTTACCCGTCACGTAAGCATGCACTCAACCGTCACGTAAGTGTGTGTGCACGTATTTACCCGTCAAGTGAGCATGCACTCAATCGTCACGAAAGCGTGCGTGCACGTATTTACCCGTCACCTAATCATGCACTCAACCGTGACGTAAGGGTGCGTGCACGTATTTACCCGTCACTTAAGCATGCACTCAACCGTCACGTAAGTGTGCGTGCACGTATTTACTCGTCACTTAAGCATGCACTCAACCGTCACATAAGCGTGCGTTCACTTATTTACCCGTCACGTAAGCATGCACTGAACCGTCACGTAAGGCTGAGTGCACGTATTTAACCGTCACGTAAGCATGCACTCAACCGTCATATAAGCATGCTCTAAACCGTCACATAAGCATGCACTCAACCGTCACGTAAGGGTGCGTGCACGTATTTATCCGTCACGTAAGCATGCACTCAACCGTCACGAAAGCGTGCGTGCACGTATTTACCCGTCACGTAAGCATGCACTCAACCGTCACGTAAGGGTGCGTGCACGTATTTACCCGTAACTTAAGCATGCACTCAACCGTCACATAAGCGTGCGTTCACCTATTTACCCGTCACGTAAGCATGCACTCAACCGTCACGTAAGGGTGCGTGCACGTATTTACCCGTCACGTAAGCATGCACTCAACCTCACATAAGCGTGCGTTCACGTATTTACCCGTCACGTAAGCATGCACTCAACAGTCACATAAGCGTGCGTTCACGTATTTACCCGTCACGTAACAATGCACTCAACCGTCACATAAGCGTGCGTTCACGTATTTACCCGTCACGTAAGCATGCACTCAACCGTCACATAAGCGTGCGGTCACGTATTTACCCGTCACGTAAGCATGCACTCAACCGTTACATAAGCGTGCGTTCACGTATTTACCCGTCACGTAAGCATGCACTCAACCGTCACATAAGCGTGCGTTCACGTATTTACCCGTCACGTAAGCATGGACTCAACCGTCACGAAAGCGCGCGTTCACGTATTTACCCGTCACGTAAGCATGCACTCAACCGTCACGTAAGGGTGCGTGCACGTATTTACCCGTCACTTAAGCATGCACTCAACCGTCACATAAGCGTGCGTTCACCTATTTACCCGTCGCGTAAGCATGCACTCAACCGTCACGTAAGGGTGCGTGCACGTATTTACCCGTCACGTAAGCATGCACTCAACCGTCACATAAGCGTGCGTTCACGTATTTACCCGTCACGTAAGCATGCACTCAACAGTCACATAAGCGTGCGTTCACGTATTTACCCGGCACGTAACAATGCACACAACCGTCACATAAGCGTGCGTTCACGTATTTACCCGTCACGTAAGCATGCACTCAACCGTCACGTAAGTGTGTGTGCACGTATTTACCCGTCAAGTGAGCATGCACTCAACCGTCACGAAAGCGTGCGTGCACGTATTTACCCGTCACCTAATCATGCACTCAACCGTGACGTAAGGGTGCGTGCACGTATTTACCCGTCACTTAAGCATGCACTCAACCGTCACGTAAGTGTGCGTGCACGTATTTACCCGTCACTTAAGCATGCACTCAACCGTCACATAAGCGTGCGTTCACGTATTTACCCGTCACGTAAGCATGCACTCAACCGTCACGTAAGGTTGTGTGCACGTAATTAACCGTCACGTAAGCATGCACTCAACCGTCATATAAGCATGCTCTAAACCGTCACATAAGCATGCACTCAACCGTCACGTAAGGGTGCGTGCACGTATTTACCCGTCACGTGAGCATGCACTCAACCGTCACATAAGCGTGCGTTCACGTATTTACCCGTCACGTGAGAATGCACTCAACCGTCACGAAAGCGTGCGTGCACGTATTTACCCGTCACGTAAGCATGCACTCAACCGTCACGTAAGGGTGCGTGCACGTATTTACCCGTCACGTAAGCATGCACTCAACCGTCACGTAAGGGTGCGTGCACGTATTTACCCGTAACTTAAGCATGCACTCAACCGTCACATAAGCGTGCGTTCACCTATTTACCCGTCACGTAAGCATGCACTCAACCGTCACGTAAGGGTGCGTGCACGTATTTACCCGTCACGTAAGCATGCACTCAACCTCACATAAGCGTGCGTTGACGTATTTACCCGTCACGTAAGCATGCACTCAACAGTCACATAAGCGTGCGTTCACGTATTTACCCGTCACGTAACAATGCACTCAACCGTCACGTAAGGGTGCGTGCACGTATTTACCCGTCACTTAAGCATGCACTCAACCGTCACATAAGCGTGCGTTCACCTATTTACCCGTCGCGTAAGCATGCACTCAACCGTCACGTAAGGGTGCGTGCACGTATTTACCCGTCACGTAAGCATGCACTCAACCGTCACATAAGCGTGCGCTCACGTATTTACCCGTCACGTAAGCATGCACTCAACAGTCACATAAGCGTGCGTTCACGTATTTACCCGTCACGTAACAATGCACTCAACCGTCACATAAGCGTGCGTTCACGTATTTACCCGTCACGTAAGCATGCACTCAACCGTCACGTAAGTGTGTGTGCACGTATTTACCCGTCAAGTGAGCATGCACTCAATCGTCACGAAAGCGTGCGTGCACGTATTTACCCGTCACCTAATCATGCACTCAACCGTGACGTAAGGGTGCGTGCACGTATTTACCCGTCACTTAAGCATGCACTCAACCGTCACGTAAGTGTGCGTGCACGTATTTACCCGTCACTTAAGCATGCACTCAACCGTCACATAAGCGTGCGTTCACTTATTTACCCGTCACGTAAGCATGCACTGAACCGTCACGTAAGGCTGAGTGCACGTATTTAACCGTCACGTAAGCATGCACTCAACCGTCATATAAGCATGCTCTAAACCGTCACATAAGCATGCACTCAACCGTCACGTAAGGGTGCGTGCACGTATTTATCCGTCACGTAAGCATGCACTCAACCGTCACGAAAGCGTGCGTGCACGTATTTACCCGTCACGTAAGCATGCACTCAACCGTCACGTAAGGGTGCGTGCACGTATTTACCCGTAACTTAAGCATGCACTCAACCGTCACATAAGCGTGCGTTCACCTATTTACCCGTCACGTAAGCATGCACTCAACCGTCACGTAAGGGTGCGTGCACGTATTTACCCGTCACGTAAGCATGCACTCAACCTCACATAAGCGTGCGTTCACGTATTTACCCGTCACGTAAGCATGCACTCAACAGTCACATAAGCGTGCGTTCACGTATTTACCCGTCACGTAACAATGCACTCAACCGTCACATAAGCGTGCGTTCACGTATTTACCCGTCACGTAAGCATGCACTCAACCGTCACATAAGCGTGCGGTCACGTATTTACCCGTCACGTAAGCATGCACTCAACCGTTACATAAGCGTGCGTTCACGTATTTACCCGTCACGTAAGCATGCACTCAACCGTCACATAAGCGTGCGTTCACGTATTTACCCGTCACGTAAGCATGGACTCAACCGTCACGAAAGCGCGCGTTCACGTATTTACCCATCACGTAAGCATGCACTCAACCGTCACGTAAGGGTGCGTGCACGTATTTACCCGTCACTTAAGCATGCACTCAACCGTCACATAAGCGTGCGTTCACCTATTTACCCGTCGCGTAAGCATGCACTCAACCGTCACGTAAGGGTGCGTGCACGTATTTATCCGTCACGTAAGCATGTACTCAACCGTCATATAAGCATGCTCTCAACCGTCACATAAGCATGCACTCAACCGTCACATAAGCGTGCGTTCACGTATTTACCCGTCACGTAAGCATGCACTCAACCGTCACGTAAGGTTGAGTGCACGTATTTATCCGTCACGTAAGCATGCACTCAACCGTCATATAAGCATGCTCTCAACCGTCACATAAGCATGCACTCAACCGTCACGTAAGGGTGCGTGCACGTATTTACCCGTCACGTGAGCATGCACTCAACCGTAACATAAGCGTGCGTTCACGTATTTACCCGTCACGTGAGAATGCACTCAACCGTCACGAAAGCGTGCGTGCACGTATTTACCCGTCACATAAGCATGCACTCAACCGTCACGTAAGGGTGCGTGCACGTATTTATCCGTCACGTAAGCATGCACTCAACCGTCATATAAGCATGCTCTCAACCGTCACATAAGCATGCACTCAACCGTCACGTAAGGGTGCGTGCACGTATTTACCCGTCACGTGAGCATGCACTCAAACGTCACATAAGCGTGCGTTCACGTATTTACCCGTCACGTGAGAATGCACTCAACCGTCACGAAAGCGTGCGTGCACGTATTTACCCGTCACGTAAGCATGCACTCAACAGTCACATAAGCGTGCGTTCACCTATTTACCCGTCACGTAAGCATGCACTTAACCGTCACGTAAGGGTGCGTGAACGTATTTACCCGTCACGTAATCATGCACTCAACCGTCACATAAGCGTGCATACACGTATTTACCCGTCACGTAAGCATGCACTCAACCGTCACATAAGCGTGCGTTCACGTATTTACCCGTCACGTAAGCATGCACTCAACCGTCACATAAGCATTCGTACACGTATTTACCCGTCACGTAAGCATGCACTCAACCGTCATATAAGCGTGCGTTCACGTATTTAGCCGTCACGTAAGCATGCACTCAACCGTCACGAAAGCGTGCGTGCACGTATTTATCCGTCACGTAAGCATGCACTCGACCGTCACGAAAGCGCGCGTGCACGTATTTACCCGTCACGTAAGCATGCACTCAACCGTCACATAAGCGTGCGTACACGTATTTATCCGTCACATAAGCATGCACTCAACCGTCACATAAGCGTGCGTTCACGTATTTACCCGTCACGTAAGCATGCACTCAACCGTCACTTAAGTGTGAGTGCACGTATTTATCCGTCACGTAAGCATGCACTCGACCGTCACGAAAGCGTGAGTGCACGTATTTACCCGTCACGTAAGCATGCACTCAACCGTCACGACAGCGTGCGTGCACTTATTTACCCGTCACGTAAGCATGCACTCAACCGTCACATAAGCGTGCGTTCACGTATTTACCCGTCACGTAAGCGTGCGTGCACGTATTTACCCATCACGTAAGCATGCACTCAACCGTCATGTAAGCGTGCGTGCACGTATTTACCCGTCACGTAAGCATGCACTCAACCGTCACGTAAGCGTGCGTGCACGTATTTACCCATCACGTAAGCATGCACTCAACCGTCACATAAGCGTGCGTACACGTATTTACCCGTCACGTAAGCATGCACTCAACCGTCACATAAGCGTGCGTTCACGTATTTATCCGTCACGTAAGCATGCACTCAACCGTCACTTAAGTGTGCGTTCACGTATTTACCCGTCACGTAAGCATGCACTCAACCGTCACATAAGCGTGCGTTCACGTATTTACCCGTCACGTAAGCGTGCGTGCACGTATTTACCCATCACGTAAGCATGCACTCAACCGTCATGTAAGCGTGCGTGCACGTATTTACCCGACACGTAAGCATGCACTCAACCATCACATAGGCATGCATCCATGCACTCACTTGCCTGATAGCTCACTCTTTCCTCTGTCGCACATCTCACATCCCAGGCCTCGTCTCATCTGTACTGTATGTTATAGGTCTACATTTACTCGTACAACCCGACGATTATGCCTCTTTTGTTCGCGAATAAATACTAATGGGAATAATTTGGAACAGCACGATAACTGAACTTGTTTTATGGTATTGTACATTATAAATAACAATTGTGTAAAGAGTGAATTTCACTAATTGACTGCTAACGTACAAGCAGTTGAGCTAGATAACTTGCATTAATTTCAAAACTATGCTGAGTGGTATGAAGGGACTGCAGAGTACACCGATATAAAAGCCTGCAGGGCTCCATATGATTTCATTACGAACTAAAAGCTCTGGGATCTGGAAACTCTATTGGTATTTATTCCCAACATCGAGTTTCGATAAGCAATGATACTATATAAATACAACCCTAGTTTTCTGTCAGCTGTTGGCACAAAACGCTCTTTGTCCCGCTACACCCTCCCTACAGCCAGTTTGTGTCAGGGCCGATGGGCCGATATTGAAGTTCCGTAATAAACCCACTGGCCTGCGGTCATCTCACAGCGTGTCCACACTGTGCGATTACACAACTACGAATCAAAATTCATACGCCGGTATGCAGCTGTTCAAATTGTTCTTGCTAACTTATTGAAAATACGAAGTTTTCATGTGTTGTTAAATTTTTGATCTAACACAAATTCCTGAGTTACAATTTGAATAATATCAATTATTCATTGATTCTGGTTCACGTTAACACTTTGTTTAAAAACTTAAAATTGTTTAACGACACGTTAAAAGTGTTTTTAAAAAAGTTTATGTACCTTAGACAGACGGCCCATTTCGACGCCGGTTCTGCGTCATCTACAGTGTCCTACGAACTACTGTTGTTCTTGTTGATCTCGTATACTGCCATTTGCATTCGTCAGTGGTAGGGGTGACGGAGAGTGTTGCTCTTATGGTGTGGGGTGGTTGTTTGTGTGCTATGTATCATGATATCGAATTATAGGTGGGTATTGAACTGTAATTGTGTATTAAGTGTATGTTGTGGGTGTGTTATTGTATGTTGTTATATTTCGTAAGATGTTTAACTGTGGACGTTTTGGTGTGATGTGTAGAATTTCCATATCTGTTTCTATATTATTGTAGTCATTATTATTGTTGATAATATGTTCTGCGTAATTTGATGTGATGTTTGGTTATAGCTTTAAGGGTATATGTACGTGAACGACTACAAATATCAGAAAATGCAGGCTCTAAAATTCTAAAATTTTATAAGGAAATGAACTCACAATTGGACAAAAATTACAAGGTACAACAACAAGACTTATTAGAACTTAAATGTCTGATAAAAGTATAAAAAAGGTTACTAATAATATTTTTTTTAGAATTCACTTATTAGTTTAAATTAATTTTTCCAAAATTTGAAAATTTTCACACGTATTATTTTATAACTCCACAACAATTAGAGATAGAGTTCTGAAATTTTGTACACTGGTTTAACATGCATTTATGCAAAAGGTAGACTATAATAATGCCCATTTCTTTGAAAACAGAAAAATTAGATCACAAAAGATTATGCAAAATTTTATTACATTTTATGTAGGACAAATAAAAAATTAATTGTATTAAAATAAACAAATCTACATGTCTGAGCGTAGTCTACTTTTCATAAATAAGTGTTTATTACATGCAGGAGAAATATTAAAGAGGTCAGAGAGGCCATAACAATATTATCGTTACCAAATGATGAAACTGCAGATTTTTTCTTTTTTTTTTCATACTTTGATAAAAATTGTTTGAAAAATATTATTAGTAATCTTTTTTAAACTTTTATCAGATATTTAAGTTCTAATATGTCTTGTTGTGGTACCTTGTAATTTTTGTCCAATTGTGAGTTCATTTTCTTATAAAATTTTAGAAATTTAGACCCTGCATTTTCTGATAATATTTGTGGTCGTTCACGTACATATATCCTTAATGTGTTCTTTATATCTTGTTTGAAAGGTTCTTCCTGTCTGTTCTATTTAAAATGTGGGCAACTATTGCATTTCAGTTTGTAAACCCCAGTTGAATTATATTTATTCGAATATTTGATGTGATTATTTAGATATTTCTGTTTGTGTTATTTGTTTTGTATGCTATCTTGTATTTTAATTTTCTGAATGAAGTTGCAATTTTGTAAGTATTGGTATTGTGATATGTTAATGTTATGTATTTATTCCCATGCCGTGTTTGTGTTGGTTTGTTCTGTTTTTGTTTTCCCTTTTTCATTAGTGTGTCTATTATGTTAGGGTTTTATCCATTGTCTTGTGCTATATATTTTATTGTGTTTAATTCTTCAGTGTAGTTGTCATTGTTCATTGGTATGTTAATTAATCTGTGTGTCATTGTACGGAAAGCTGCATATTTATGTTGTACTAGCCGTACCCGTGCGCTCCGCTGCACCCGTTAGAAATAAATCGTTTATTATGTTACTTAATTTAAATTGTATTAAAAAAAATTAAAATGCGATCATTTTGATCCAGAGACCACTCATTTGGTCATACAAATTATTTTAGGAAATACAGGAAACGAATGCCTATCAAGTTTTCTGTGCATAAGAAGCTATTTTAATCTCACCTGTCCTCGATTCACTCAGAAGTTACCGTAATAACATTATAGCATTATGTCCATCTAGAGAAACTACACTTTCCAATGGTGAATTAATAATTAATTATACAAATCGGTTAATTTAGCTTCCGATATTGCTTCATACAAACACAGAAACATTGTCTGTAGGCTATGTTTCATAGCTTTCGATTGTTGTTGTCCAAGGCCCCTTATAGACGAAGTCAATTTTTTTTATTACATTACACCGCCTTAGATGGCATTGTTATTGTAATTCTGAAACTCATTTATCTCATTAAATATCAGTCCTATCAAACTTTTGCATGGAATAAAACTTATCGGAAATTATTTTTAAAGAAACTTTTGTTATGTAACATTTTTCATGAAAATTAATAATAAGGGAGATATTTCGATTTATTTAATTCAATCCCCCTTATAACCCGCCTTTTAAATAAAATATTTTGAATGCCATATAGCCTAAATTCTAAGTTACAAAGAACTTAATTTATAATCCAATTTTCATATAAATCGGTTCAGCCATTATCACCTGAAAAGGTAACAAACATCCAGACAGACAGACATACAAACAAAAATTTCAAAATGCCATTTTCGGTTTCAGGGCGGTTAATTATATATGTTAGGACCAATTATTTTTAGAAAATCGAAAATTACCAGAAAAATTTTGGCTACATATTTATTAATAATATAGATGGGATGGTTTGATGAATTGTGTATATGTTTTGTAGCTGTGGTGGGTTTCCTATATATTCTGAATTCAAGTATATTATTTGTTTTGGGGCCGTATGTCTAAGGTACATAACTTTTTAAAATACTTTAACACTTTTAACTTATAAATTTTTAATATCAATTATTTATTGCTGTTGACTTTATGGCGTTTATGTATATACATGACAATTGCCTTAAACACCGACAAACCGGTATTTTGTGGTAACGTATTTGAATATAGTAAATAATGATCAACGGAATCCCAGTAATTTTATATATTAAGTGATGTTTAACGTTTTTGTCTCCTTCAGGATGTTATTCACAAGATTGACAACGTTTAAATTAGTCAATCTATTACAGAACTTCCGGTGTATTATTCAACGTAGTTTACGAATACAGTCCATGAAGCTTTTGTCTCTCAATTACAAAAAGAATCCTTGCTCTGGTATTCCCAGACAAGTAACGGGGGCGTCAGTGAAATGGGTCCCACTTGTTGCTCATGAATGAAGTAAAAAATTGTAAAGCAGCTTTTGTTATGCTTCCATTCACACATCTATCTCACACACTGACAAGAACGTTGCCCTCACTCTAGTCTATAAACTCATCCACACTTCAAAGCTTACTGGAGTTGACGTGAACTATGTTACTCCTTTTTTATCATATAGCCTACAAGACAAATATTGCCCAACGAAAAAACTACATAAAAGACCGTTGTTTTGAACTCTAGTTTGCGAAGTTAAATACCATTTCACTTGGAACTTGGAACGTGTTTTAGGAATGCCATTGCAATTGACTGAATTCCCAATATTTATTTATTTATTTTGCTAATAATTGTAACATAAAATATAATATAAACAGAAAACTTTAGCTCGCCCCTGAAAGAGTAGAAGTCGTGCTCAGGGGCGGATTCTAAATTGAAATTAAGAAGTATATAATTCAATTTATCTTATGTCTACTACGCAATAAGAATATATAAATTTAAATTTACAATTTTTTAAATTTTTATAAAATCCATATATAACTTTTTAAATTTAATACTAGAACAATTAGAATTGACAAGATTAGCATATTTAATTATAAATTTGTTATATACTCTTGGGTCAAAATTACTGCTATGATTAAATACTGTAGCAGTGTTGCATTTTGGTTCAAACAATCTTAAAGAATTCATACCTTTTGTTTCATAAGTATGAAAATACAATACAAAATTATTTCGATTTTACGTATGAATTTTATTAATACAATATAATAAATTTGTCTTATTTTAAGAACATTAAAGTCTAAAAACAATTTTTGAGATGGATAATCAGTAGGCTTATGAAGACATGTTTTAATTATTTTCTTCTGTAATAAATAAAGTAAATTAAAATTCGATTTAAATAAGCTATCCCATCCTATAATTTCATACATAACTACCGATTGAAATAAAGTTAAGTATATTGTGTGTAATAAACTTATTGACAAGTAATTCCTCAACAAAACAAAATAATAGATTATTTTACGTAATATGCTCAGTCAATTTAAGAGAGCAGTGTATTATGATAATAAATGATTCAAAGAATTTTAGTTTTGTCTTTCAAAATGTGCAGAAATTTGATCCGAATCATAAACTTGTTTGAGCAGGTGTGGTCTGTCACTACTACATACTACTATATTATTATTATTATTATTATTATTATTATTATTATTATTATTATTATTATTATTATTATTATTATTATTATTATTATCTATTATTACTATCATCTATTATTATTATCATCTATTATTATCAGCCTATTATAAGAACTAAGGAAGATACTAGTGAAGTGTTTTGTATGGAGTGTGGCATTGTATGGGGCAGAAACATGGACATTACGACGAAGCGAATAGAAGCATTTCAAATGTGGATATCGAGAAGAATGGAACGTGTGAAGTGGACAGACAGAATAAGAAATGAAGCTGTGTTGGAAAGAGTGGGTGAAGAAAGAATAATGCTGAAACTGATCAGGAAGAGGAAAAAGAATTGGTTGGGTCACTGGCTGAGAAGAAACTGCCTCCTGAAGGATGCACTGGAAGGAACGGTGAACGGGAGAAGAGTTAAGGCTGGTTCACAATAAACCGGGAACGGAAGCGACAACTAGAACGAGAACGGAAATAATGTTAAAATAAATGTATTTAAATATAAGCATTCACAATAATTAATTGTGAATGTTCACATTTAAATACATTTATTTCAACATTATTTTCGTTCTCGTTTCCATTCCCGGTTTATTGTGAACCAGTCTTTAGGGGTGGAAGAAGATATCAGATGACAAACGACATTAAGATACAAGGATCATACGAGGAAACGAAGAGGAAAGCAGAAAATAGGAAAGATTGGAGAAAGCTGGGTTTGCAGTGAAAGATCTGCCCTTGGGCAGAAAACCAAATAAATGAATATTATTATTTTCTATTATTATTGTTATTGTTATTATTATTATTATTATTTACGAGGAGAGTATCTTATAAATTCCGAGAACACACGTGAGCTAAGTGACGTTAATATGATTCAGAGAGAAGCATTCTGAATCCTAGGTCGGCAAGTTGATTCATATTCCTCGGGGATAGCTGCATACGTGACGACAATAATGATGCGCCGGGAGCAAAGAGCGAGAAAGTACTAGAATTACCATTTCAACCAACTTCCTTTGCTAATTAATTATTCAACCACTGCAAAGGAGAATTCGAAGAACGCTCTATTGTTCCTCAATCTTATGAATTTTCTACTTTTCTCTCAAAGCGAGATTTTCACAGCAAGAGAAGCTCTTGTATTCCTCGCAGGCAAACTCAATTCATATCTAGTCGCCACCGGCACAACCACTACCACATTTCTGGTTGGTCCACAAATCCTAGAACTCTTCTTTTTCTGCCAGGTCCTTTAGCCCTTATTTCTTTATCTTTTCTACGAATAACATTCATTTTAAAACTTGTCTCAATTACTATTCTCTTCCTCCCAAAACATGTATACGTTCTACAGTGTTTAGATAAATGCGTACTGTCCCTCCGAGTTATTATGTCGCATCTGTTTTCCCCACTCGTTTCTGCTAACCCCTCTGTAAAGGCTAGTGGCTTAGCTGTTATGCTCTTAGAATTCTACGTAATAATATGCAACTGTTCACAGCACAAACTGTTTCTATCAATACCACGTCATCACACATCTCTGTACTCAAGTTCTTTCTCAATAGCCATGGCCCGCTCATGGAATTCGCTGCCGCTGGAAATCAGGGGTAGTCTTAGTCCTCAGTTGTTTAAAATTAGGTGTTTAGAAATATTTTAAATGCAAAGAATTAGTTTTTAGGTATAATTTTTATTTATTATTATTATTATTATTATTATTATTATTATTATTATTACTATTACTACTATTATTATTATTATTATTATTATTATTTTACACAGTCATTACTTTATTTTTCCAGTAAAACTTATATCAAGGTAATTGTCATTGTCTCAATGTAACACGTGCTGTGCTGATCATACTAATTCTACTATTCCTTTAGTTGTGAGATTATATTCATATGTATTAATTCTTTTTTTTAAGTTAATACTGTAGGCTATACTAGAATGTATTTTCCTGTTTGTGATTGTGTATACAGTCTCTTTTTTATTATATATTTTTATTATTGTTATTTTAAAGTTAATACTGATTGTGTATATGTATTCAATCTCTCTTTTTTACTTAATTATGTTTATTATTATTTTTAAGTTAATATTTGTATACCGGTATGTCTTTTTCTGTAAGTGCTTTGATCCTGGTTGAGTGGAAGAGAAGGCCTGATGGCCTTAACTCTACCAGGGAAAATAAAACTATTACTACTACTACTACTACTACTACTACTACCACTACTACAGTTTAAAATAATTTAAAGAAAAGGCCCCGTTAAATAAGTTTCCCCCTTTTCGACGACCCTGCGATATAACCACTCAGTCGGACAGTATATAGCAGGTCGAAACTCAGACGTCTCTTCCCATCCAGACTTTCTGTTACTATTCCATGAATATTTAAACTCTGAAGTAGTATATAATAAGTTAAATACATATTAATCTAGCCCTATAGCTAGAGATTGGAAATTTTTTGTCGAGTTCAAAGTGCAAAATGTGGGATTTTCAAATGGGGAAATCGGTGTTTTCAATTGAATTTGTCCGCATTTTCAAAAATACACAAGTTTAATAGCACGATTAATATTCTAGCTTTCAAAATACATTTCAGAAAAAAGATTGACATTTTCTGTTGACAAACAATGGCGTTTATCAACAGTAATCTTACTAGAGGTTTTGATTAGCTACAGAAAATCGGAACAAGTTTCTTCGCACAACGAAAAGTTACATTTGTTGTGATCAAATTTCTGCATATTTAAAGGAAAAAAAACTAAAATTCTTTCAATCATTTATCATAATACATTGCTCTCTTAAATTGATTGAGCGTATTGGGAATGAAATCAATGACTTTCCTAAACACGCTATGAAATGGTTTCATATAAAACCATTTTTTCTCGAAAAGAAAGCATAACGTGCAAAATGGTATTCTTATGAAATACCTGAAGGTTGTAAAATTTCTTCGCACAACGAAAATTTACATTTATTTTGATCAAATTTCTGCACATTTAAAGGACAAAACTAAAGTACTTTCAATCATTTATCATAATACACTGCTCTCTTAAATTGATTGAGCGTATTGGGAATTAAATCAATGACTTTCCTAAACACGCTATGAAATGGTTTCATATAAAACCATTTTTTCTCGAAAAGAAAGCAAAACGTGCAAAATGGTATTCTTATGAAATACCTGAAGGTTGTAAAATTTCTTCGCGCAACGAAAAATTACGTTTGTTCTGATCAAATTTCTGCACATTTAAAGGACAAAGCTAAAATTCTTTCAATCATTTATCATAATACACTGCTCTTTTAAATTGATTTAGTGTATTGGGAGTTAGATCAATGACTTTCCTAAACACGCTATGAAATGTTTCATATAAAACCATTTTTTCTGGAAAAGAAAGCAAAACGTGCAAAATGGAATTACTACTTTTTGTTTGAAATACCTGAAGGTTGCAAAATGCCTTCGCACAACAAAAAATTACATTTATTTTGATCAAATTTCTGCACATTTAAAGGCCAAAACTAAAATTCTTTAAATCATTTATCATAATACACTGCTCTTTTAAATTGATTTAGTGTATTGGGAGTTAGATCAATGACTTTCCCAAAACACGCTGTGAAATGTTTCACGTAAAACCATTTTTTCCGAAAAGAAAGCAAAACGTGCAAAATTGTATTACTATTTTTTTTTTGTTTCAAATACGTAAAGGTTGTAAAATTTCTTCCCACAACAAAAAATTACATTTGTTCTGATCAAATTTCTGCACATTTACAGGACAAAACTAAAATTCTTTCAATCATTTATCATAATACATTGCTCTCTTAAATTGATTGAGCGTATTGGGAATTAACTCAATGACTTTCCCAAAACACGCTATGAAATGTTTCATATAAAACCATTTTTTCTCGAAAAGAAAGCAAAACGTGCAAAATGGTATTCTTATGAAATACCTGAAGGTTGTAAAATTTCTTCCCACAACAAAAAATTACATTTGTTCTGATCAAATTTCTGCACATTTAAAGGACAAAACTAAAATTCTTTCAATAATGATATTATGATAATTTATAATTTACCATAATACATTGCTCTCTTAAATTGATTGAGCGTATTGGGAATTAAATCAATGACTTTCCCAAAACACGCTACGAAATGTTTCACATAAAACTATTTTTTTTTTTCGAAAAGAAAGCAAAAACGTGGAAAATGGTATTGCTATTTTTTGTTTGAAATACCTCAAAAATAACCCCCTAAAATTAATGGCATTACTTACGTTTCAGTCTGCATATATTCATACGAAATTGCATGTGTAAAATGGGACCGGAAATTTTATTTACTGGTGTTGGCAACCCTGTAGCGAGGAGACCATGAATGACGCACGAAATAAGACATGTTTCAAAACAGAAAACTTGCAAAACGTACGATATTAACACTGAAAGAGAGAGCAGGGTTTCTAAATTACTAAAATTCAGTTGGACTGCAAAATTATTTATATTCCACAAGGAATGTCGTCCTTGAATCAAGTGGAAAAGGTGGGGGGAAGGCATGGGCAAAAGCGTCTGTATTCTGATATGCTTCGACCTCTCTCAGAGGGGTGAAAAGAGGTGGGAGACAAGCTCCATCAAAGCCAAGTCTCTGGAGAAATAAAAGTGCGAAGAAAGTTCGGTGCCCGCTATGAATACCGATAGCCGCAGTAAGGGCCGTCTTCACACCACCCCCCCGCGACACCAACCGCTCTCTGTCTCTGTCTGCAGCCCCTGCAGCTGAAATAAAGCACCTGTTGGCAACATCCATACGTGCAGCAGGTCTAACAATCCCACTTACAAGTTAACTCACTCGTCAACTTTTAAGACGTTAAAGATAAGAACAACAGCAGGAGCTGTAGCTAACTTTCTTCTGAAGTAATCCACTAACAAAAACATTGATAACTTTACACTCTGTAACCAATGAATTTCACAACAGGTCTCTACAGCAACCTGTTGATAACCAAGTCCAATTTTCATTCAGTGTTGCCAATGATAAAAAATAATGCGTGCCAGGTCTCACGGAAAATTGGACCAAACAGTACTCATTTCTTTACTTAACCTACTAAGGCCCATTGTATAAAACTCCCTGATTAAAGATCAACTTTGATCGAAGATCGAAAAGTAAACCGAGTTCAGACACTTCTTCTATTGTATAAAAATTTTCTGCGATCAAATTACCTAGGTTCAAATGCAATCTAAGTTCACGTGAAAAGGATTTGGCAACATCACATAAACAGGTGAAATACGTGATGTGCGGACCATGTTATACAGGTTTGTTCAGTGTTGCCAATCTAGCGATTTTAACTCTTTTTCAACAACAATTTCTTTTAACTTTTATATTGCTTAAATAGGGATTTAGTGACCTTTTTAGCACCCCATAGTGACAAAATTTAATCTTTCTTTGTTGATAATGAGAAATCTAGCGACTTTACGACTACTTTTTGGCGACTTTCCGTATTACACTCTGTTGGAGACACTGTTTTTTTTTTTTGCAATGTAAATAATGGCGGACAATAAGAAGAAGGTTGACTGTTCTCCAAGTTGTTATCATGTTATGGTGTTTGATACTGCTAAACATAATAAAGCTTTATAAAACGACAATTTTCGTTTAGTAATACAGTTAATTGTATGTATGAATGTACCTCTCATATCCATTAATAATTAATGGTTGTTATAAACATAATATAATTATAGGTTATGTTATTTGATACTGCTGAACACGATAGAGCCTTATAAAATATAAGAATGTTTGTGTATTAAGGCAAGAAATTGAAAGAAATATATATAAATGTACCTAACACATCTATTAATATTAATAATAATGGATATTTTATTTGCACAATCTACCACTCGTATATTTCAAACAGAAAAGAAATAACTGAACTTGGATCATCTAACTTAATCGGAGAAATTTCTTCAGTCAAAGTTGACTTTAATTTGAGACAAATTAATCTCAGATTAGACTTTATACAACACAAAATTCCAAGTTCAGCTGAAACAAGGATCAATTTAACCTCTGATCTAAGATTAAATGGTTTATACAATCGGGCCTAAATTTACCTATCTCTTGCATCCAACCAAAAAGTTACAAATTCTGGGAAAAGGCATAAAACATAGGGTAATTTACTTACTTATGGCTTTTAAGGAACACGCAGGTTTATTTCCGCGCTCACATAAGCCCGCCATCGGTCTCTATCCTGTGGGAGATTAATCCAGTCTCTACCATCATAGCCCACCTCCTTCAAATCCATTTTAAAATTATCCTCCCATCTACATCTCGGCCTCCCCAGAGGTCTTTTTCCCTCCGCCCGTCTAACAAATACTCTACATGCATTTCTGGATTCGGCCATACGTGTTACATGCCCTGCCCATCTCAAACGTCTGGATTAATACAGAGGCTAACAGAAAACTAAAATTTGTTGTTTCTTTTTGTTATATCTACAGAAATACGAGTTTATTTTTATTATTTTTTTACATATGGGATGAAGATAGGCTAAATGCAAAGAAGACGAAGATCACGGTTATCGAAAGAAAAATAAAAAAGTAAACTTACGAATTCGAAATGAGGCAGTAGAACAAGTGGACAGCTTCAAATAGTCTACTTGGGGTGTACTGTAAGGAGTAACATGAGCTGCTGCCAGGAAGTCAAAAGCAGGGAAGCTTTTAATAGAAATAGAAGTATCGTCTGCGGACATCTGGAAAAATAACTAAGGAAGATACTGGTGACGTGCTTTGTGTCGAGTGTGGCATTGTGCGAGGCAGAAACATGGACATCACGACGAAGTGAAGAGAAGCGACTAGAAGCATTTGAAATGTGAATATAAAGAAGAATGGAGAGTGTAAAGTGGACAGACATACCCTAATAAGAAATGCAGCTGTGTTGGAAAGAGTGGGTGAAGAAAGAATGATGCTGAAAACGATCAGAAAGAGAAAAAGGAATTGGCTGGGTCACTGGTTGAGAAGAAACTGCCTACTGAAGGATGCACTGGAAGGATTGATGAACGCAAGAAGAGTTCGTGGCAGTAGATGATATCAGATGATAGACGACATTAAGATACATGGATCATATGCGGAGACACAGAGGAAGGCAGAAAAATAGGAAAGACTGGAGAAAGCTGGGTTTGCAGTGTAAGACCTGCCCTTGAGCAGAACACTATGAATGAAAGAATGAATAAAAGCGACTGAAGCACTTTTTTCCTGATAAACTAAACTTAATCCTTGTGCAAACACTCGTGATGCCACACTTCGACTACTGCGATGGTGTATTAAGTAACCTAAATATAAATTTGAGCAGCAGGCTACAACGTGTTCATAATATGTACGTCCGCTACATTTATAATATTCCTAAGTATGATCATGTTTCCCCGTCTTTCCAAACTCTGTCTTGGTTAAGGCTAAGCGATCGATGAGCCCTGCATTATTCTCTTACTATTTCTAATTCTGTGCACCGCTACTCCAGTCTACTTGGCTTTTCGTTTTCAAAATTTATCCGCATATCATCAGCTAGGTACCATGTATCATTACAACAATTTTCTCATTATATCCTGTCACAAGACATCTTTATATTCTTCATCATATACAGTTTCAATTGCTAGAAATTGGAACTCGACGACGACGCATTATTTTGTGTGAGGAGAATGATGGGGGACATACTGACCCTTCGGACACTTAGAACACACAGTTAGTGTGAAGTGGATGTACAGGGACATCATTTTATTTTTACTTCAATTTTTATTGTACCTGAGTTTTTGAATGTACTTCCCTCCCACCCCTTCTACTAAGGAAGTTCCAACTCCACACAGATAGTAAGACCGCAGATAGTAAGCAGTACTGAGTTACTGAGTATAGTACGTTCCAGAAATATGTTCGCGTTTTCCAGTGACCAAAGAGCTTTCAATATTGAATCATATTTTCGCACAGGTACTGTCGCATCCCGATTTCCCCCACTTGCTTCTGCTCGCCCCTCTGTAATAGCTGGGCTGTCTTAGCTCTTTTCTGGAAAACATTAGTTTCTCTTAGGAATTGGAAGTTTACGTAATATTATATAGCTGCTTAATTTAACTAAAATAAAAAGGCCTCGTTAAGTAATTAACTGTCACGTGATTTCCTCTCTTTCTACAATCCTGCGGCATAACCACTTGGACGGACAGTAGACAGCATGTCTGAGTAATTTTATATTTTCGGGTCGGGCAGAAGTGAAGATTGAATTTACAGTACGTAGAGTAGGTACATAATTATTTCAACATGAGTTACTAGTACGAAGGACGAAACTGGCAATTGGAATTAGATGCAATAGTCTATAGTGCGATAATATGCACAAAAGAACTGAAGCCTGTATCGAAATGAACGGCCACCATTTTCAAAATTGTGTTTAAATATTCATATTATGATTATTTTTCTATTTAACTTCTTTCTCTATATTCTACGCTAATGTGCTGTAGACAGTATAATATACACCGCATAATGAATACGTTCGCATGGATAACTCACTTCGTGAGTAAAAACACTTATTCTTAATACAGTACTGTACTTTGATTAAAGAAAAACCTAATGAAAATTATCAAACTCAAAATCGCGATATTTCCTAGTTTACGTAAATGGATGAACTACTTTTCTTCCATCCTATACCTAGTAGAGTGATTTGTTTTACGCCAGTATCATCGAACTCCAGTCTTGGAGGGGGGAGCAAGCGGTGTTTCCGGTTCACTAAATGTATAGACAGGTTAATATTAAAAATGTTAGTAAAAATAAAATGATGTCCCTGTATATCTACATTATGACCGGAATTACATAAATAATGTGTATATTTGAGGTATTTATAGGGGTAACGGGGCTTTTTACCCATCCTGTATGTATTAATAATTACTAAATACTAAATTTACAGTAAATTGCTCAATGTCATTAAATTTAGTTGGCCGTATCAGATTATTGTATGCATTATCGAGTATGCAAAAACTTTTTTGGTCAACTAGTAAATTATTCCTGGAATTTACACTTGGCATCCACAGTCGAAACAGATTGGCTCTCCATGAAGCGTAATGCAACGAGGCTTCTCGGAAAGAAGGTGATTGCGCTGTGTATACCACGTGCCCATGAATTTAGTAGAAAAATAAGTAGCATGAACGTTAGCGAAGTTCATCAAATGTATCATATAGTAAGTATAGCCACTATTACTACAGTAGCGTGCAAATTAATCCGAACACAACATATTTTTACATTTTCTGTCATTGTTGGCCTCACAGCTGCTCATACCGCTTTAATTGACATCTGTAGTACGCGTAATTCCATTGTTGAAGGTCAGTCATTATTTTTTTATAATATGTGACATTTTGCCTGTAGTTTTGTACTTATAAGCATTTCAGTTCTGTTGAAGACTTAATACTGCAATCCTGTGTACATTCTGTCGTCTTCACAAATGGATACAACTCCACGAAAACGGTCTAAAATTATAACATTAGCAGAGCATTCTTCTATGACACAGAGGCAAATTGCTGCAGAATGTCACATCGATTTGGCTACTGTTAATTCGATCATAAAACGATATAGGGAGACTGGATCCATCACACCCCAGAAAAAAGGAAACTGTGGCCGGAAAAGGAAGACTTCACTGCAGATGATCGTTTAATTGTCAGGAAAAGTAAATTAAATCCTAGACTAACTGCTATCGACTTAACCCGCGAGTTAATGGCTACCACTGGGGCGAATATTCACGTCACAACAGTGCGGCGTAGGCTTTTGGAAGCCTATTAAGAAGCAACTGCTAACCCCTGTTATGTGCAAAAAACGCTTAATGTGGGCAAAATTGCATCAACACTGGATAGTGAATGACTGGAAGAATGTACTTTTTCCGATGAGTCTCATTTCGAGGTCCACGGCCACCGTGTTTCTTACGTACGGAAAGGATCCGAAAAAGTAACAGCAGCTCATCTCCAACAAGGACCCAAATACCCCCCTAAAGTAATGTTTTGGGGTTGTTTTACACATGAAGGGCCTGGAGCATTAATACCTATCAAGGGAATGATGAATTCTGACAAATATATTCACTTATTGGAAACCAGAATCGTACCTCAGCTGCAAAAATCATTTCCGGATGGCAGAGATGTGTTCCAACAAGACCTGGCACCATGCCATACGTCTCGAAACACTACAGAATTTTTCAACAAGAAGAATATTCAGGTACTCCCCTGGCCAGGCAACTCACCCGACATCAACCCCATTGAGAACTTGTGATCAATTTGCAAAAGAAGAATGAAAAAAATGGATTGTTCTACAAAGGAAAAGATGATTTCTGCCCTCATTGGTGCATGGTTTCGCAATGAAGAAATGAAGAATATTTGTGGGAAATTAGTGGAATCCATGCCAAATCGTCTCATAGCTGTTATTAGGAACAAGGGAGGCCACATAGATTACTGAGGTATGTCTTAGATCCTTTTTTTTCCCCCGTTTGAGTGTTTTTGCAAAAGTAATTACGTTGTGCGGATTAATTTGCACGCTACTGTATTTCTTATAATAAATAAGCATTTTCCGCCAAATTTTCATATACGGAATTGTTCTTATTTTTGATCCAGTAGCACGCTTACGCGTTTTCCAAACATGCTTGTGACTCATCTTGTATAGACTACTGTTTGTTAGGCAGTGGGTGGGGATAGTATCTGTCCAGGCTGAAGCCAGTGAAGCGTATCAGTACACGGCAGTTACAAGAAACCAAGCGTGTTTGCGACACGTTATTTCCACACTGCATTGTTGTTGATCAGTCAACTGTCCGAAGACAGGTTTGAATCTCGCGAGTCACACCAATAAGGCATCACTCACGAAGCAACTAAGGCAAGAGATAATGGAATAGGGTGGCCAGTTCCTTTCCCCTCCATTGCATACATCGCTGACTAGGTACAGTAGTGGCAAAAAAACCGGACCGACCCTTGTAGCTGATTTCAGAGTCACAGATTCAAATTTTGCTAGCCACAAAACACATCCATCTTGTATAATTAATTGTAACAATGAAATCTATTGCATTTGTTCGATTCTTACTGTCTTTTGTTTCCTTCAGTGACTCAAACTTACTGACGAAAAAACTTTGAGAGTTTTATTTTCATATGCCATCAATATTACATTTCTACCTCTATTCGGCAAAGGTAACTGCGTATTTTTACATTAAATAGCAGTACATACTTCTGGCTTCACTATCCATAGTGAAATTACCACAGTTTGACACAACACACAGCACAGGATTCTTTTGTATCAGCTACAAGGCTCGGTCCGGTTTCTTTTTGCCACTACTGTACATATTACACTAATCCCACTCTGCATATATAACTTTATAAATTTGCATAACTCATGTGCCAAATATGACCTTTGGGGAGGCCGAGACGTAGATGGGAGGATAATATTGCAATTGATTTGAGGGAGTGGGATATGATAGAGACTGGATTAATCTTGCACAGGATAGGGACCGATGGCGGGCTTATGTGAGGGCGGCAATGAACCGAAAAGATAAAATTACTCAGGCATGCTATCTACTATCCGTCCAAGTGGTTTTATCGCAGGGTCGTAGAAAGGATGGAAATCACGTGACAATTAATTAACGAGGCCCTTTTATTTAAGTTATTTTAAACAGTTGTATAATATTACGTAGACGTCCAATTCCTAACAGAAATTAATGTTTTCAGAAAAAAGCTAAGATAGCCCAACTACTACCCTTTACAGAGGGACGAGCAGAAGCCATTGGGGGAAACCGGGATATGACATAGGCAAACGGACGACAGTACCTGTGCGAGAATATGATTTGATTCACTATATTGAAAGCGAACATATTTCTGGAACGTACTATACTCATTAACTCAGTACTGTTTGTGTTTACTATGACCGTAAGGCTTGGTTCTGTGTGGAGAACGGTTCGAAGTTTACTAGTAGAAGGGGTGGGAGTGAAGTGCATTCAAAAACTCACGTACAATAAAAATTGAAGTAAAAATAAAAATTTTTCCCTGTATGATCATGTTTCCCTGTCTTTCCAAAGTCTGTCTTGGTTAGGGCTAAGCGATCAATGAGCCCTGCGTAATTCTCTTGTTCTCTTATTTCAAATTCTGCGCACCGCTACTCCAATCTACGTGGCTTTTCGTTTTCAAAATTTATCCGCATGTCTTCAGCTAAGTATCATGTCTCATTACAACAATTTTCTCATGAAACCCTGCCACAAGACATCTTTATATTCTTCATCATATACAGTTTCAATTGCTAGAAATTGGAAATCGACGACGACGCATTATTTTGTGTGAGGAGAATGATGGGGGACATAATGACCCTTCGGACACTTAGAACACATAATTAGTGTAAAGTAGATGTATATCTACATTATGACCGGAATTACATAAGTAATGTGTATATTTGAGGTATTTATAGGGGTAACGGGGCTTTTTACCCATTCTGTATATATGAATAATTACTAAATACTAAATTTACAGTAAACTGCTAAATGTCATTAAATTTAGTTGGCCGTATCAGATTATTGTATGCATTATCGAGTATGCAAAACTTTTTTGGTCAACTAGTAAATTATTCCTGGAATTTACACTTGGCATTCACAGTCGAAACAGATTGGCTCTCCATGAAGCGTAATGCAACGGGGCTTCTCGGAAAGAAGGTGATTGCGCTGTGTATACCACGTGCCCATGAATTTAGTAGAAAAATAAGTAGCATGAACGTTAGCGAAGTTCATCAAATGTATCATATAGTAAGTATAGCCACTATTACTACAGTAGCGTGCAAATTAATCCGAACACAACATATTTTTTACATTTTCTGTCATTGTTGGCCTCACAGCTGCTCATACCGCTTTAATTGACATCTGTAGTACGTGTAATTCCATTGTTGAAGGTCAGTCATTATTTTTTTATAATATGCGACATTTTGCCTGTAGTTTTGTACTTATAAGCATTTCATTATGTTGAAGACTTAATACTGCAATCCTGTGTACATTCTGTCGTCTTCACAAATGGATACAACTCCACGAAAACGGTCTAAAATTATAACATTAGCAGAGCATTCTTCTATGACACAGAGGCAAATTGCTGCAGAATGTCACATCGGTTTGGCTACTGTTAATTCGATCATAAAACGATACAGGGAGACTGGATCCATCACACCCCAGAAAAAAGGAAACTGTGGCCGAAAAAGGAAGACTTCACCTGCAGATCATCGTTTAATTGTCAGGAAAAGTAAATTAAATCCTAGACTAACTGCTATCGACTTAACCCGCGAGTTAATGGCTACCACTGGGGCGAATATTCACGTCACAACAGTGCGGCGTAGGCTTTTGGAAGCCTATTAAGAAGCAACTGCTAACCCCTGTTATGTGCAAAAAACGCATAATGTGGGCAAAATTACATCAACACTGGACAGTGAATGACTGGAAGAATGTACTTTTTTCCGATGAGTCTCATTTCGAGGTCCACGGCCACCGTGTTTCTTACGTACGGAAAGGATCCGAAAAAGTAACAGCAGCTCATCTCCAACAAGCACCCAAATACCCCCTAAAGTAATGTTTTGGGGTTGTTTTACACATGAAGGGCCTGGAGCATTAATACCTATCAAGGGAATGATGAATTCTGACAAATATATTCACTTATTGGAAACCAGAATCGTACCCCAGCTGCAAAAATCATTTCCGGATGGCAGAGATGTGTTCCAACAAGACCTGGCACCATGCCATACGTCTCGAAACACTACAGAATTTTTCAACAAGAAGAATATTCAGGTACTCCCCTGGCCAGGCAACTCACCCGACATCAACCCCATTGAGAACTTGTGATCAATTTGCAAAAGAAGAATGAAAAAAATTGGATTGTTCTACAAAGGAAAAGATGATTTCTGCCCTCATTGGTGCATGGTTTCGCAATGAAGAAATGAAGAATATTTGTGGGAAATTAGTGGAATCCATGCCAAATCGTCTCATAGCTGTTATTAGGAACAAGGGAGGCCACATAGATTACTGAGGTATATCTTAGATCCTTTTTTTATCCCGTTTGAGTGTTTTTGCATAAGTAATTACGGTGTTCGGATTAATTTGCACGCTACTGTATTTCTTCTAATAAATAAGCATTTTCCGCCAAATTTTCATATACGGAATTGTTCTTATTTTTGATCCAGTAGCACGCTTACGCGTTTTCCAAACATGCTTGTGACTCATCTTGTATAGACTACTGTTTGTTAGGCAGTGGGTGGGGATAGTATCTGTCCAGGCTGAAGCCAGTGAAGCGTATCAGTACACGGCAGTTACAAGAAACCAAGCGTGTTTGCGACACGTTATTTCCACACTGCATTGTTGTTGATCAGTCAACTGTCCGAAGACAGGTTTGAATCTCGCGAGTCACACCAATAAGGCATCACTCACGAAGCAACTAAGGCAAGAGATAATGGAATAGGGTGGCCAGTTCCTTTCCCCTCCATTGCATACATCGCTGAGTAGGTACAGTAGTGGCAAAAAAACCGGACCGACCCTTGTAGCTGATTTCAGAGTCACAGATTCAAATTTTGCTAGCCATAAAACACATCCATCTTGTATAATTAATTGTAACAATGAAATCTATTGCATTTGTTCGATTCTTACTGTCTTTTGTTTCCTTCAGTGACTCAAACTTACAGACGAAAAAACTTTGAGAGTTTTATTTTCATATGCCATCAATATTATATTTCTACCTCTATTCGGCAAAGATAACTGCGTATTTTTACATTAAATAGCAGTACATACTACTGGCTTCACTATCCATATTGAAATTACCACAGTTTTACACAACACACAGCACAGGATTCTTTTGTATCAGCTACAAGGCTCGGTCCGGTTTCTTTTTGCCACTACTGTACATATTACACTAATCCCACTCTGCATATATAACTGTATAAATTTGCATAACTCATGTGCCAAATATGACCTTTGGGGAGGCCGAGACGTAGATGGGAGAATAATATTGCAATTGATTTGAGGGAGGTGGGATATGATAGAGACTGGATTAATCTTGCACAGTATAGGAACCGATGGCGGGCTTATGTGAGGGCGGCAATGAACCTGCGGGTTCCTTAAAAGCCATTTGTAAGTACGTATGTGCCAAAAATGTACAAACATAAATGTAATATAAAGCATTCTATAACATTACATTTGGATGGATGTTATGTGCGTTTGTTTGTACAAAATTAATGACATTTATTTACGTAAACTGTATAATTTATAAGAGAAACGAAATGACTTACATTGGGAATTTATTCATAATGATATTCAGATGCAGTTCAGAAAACATTTTTTTTTTCATTTGGATAGGTTTTGTTGGTTAGTCAAACCTCATAAGTGACACCAATAAGGCATCACTCATGAAGCAATTAAACCAGGAGATAATGGGACAGGGAGGAACAATAATAATTTGAACCACACATATTAATAGCTATAATTTGCAAAATGTTGAAGAGATTGATTGTTACGAAACGCACGTGTGACGTAATAAGGCGCTTGTCATTTTCAGAATAGTCTTTTGTGTAATACGACATTCACATAACGTTGTGCAAAATTAAACAAACATCTTTATATAATAAGTTTGCCTCTGATTTAAATTAAGAACAGTAAAATTTTGTTCATTAAATTTTGTGTCCTTAATGATGACAATATTATTCTATGCAAACAAGCCTACTATGTGCAAAATGTTTGCGTTTCTTGCTCATGTACACGGAGGTTAATTGCTTGGAGACTTATACTGGGTGTTCATTTCAAAGTGTGTCATGACGTCACTGTTGTTGGGTCACCGATTTGAAGCGAGTTTCAGTTTATATGTTAGAGAAGTTGCCTATTATTTAAGGCGTTGTTCAATCTGAACTTGAGAACGTGTACGGTATAACTTGAACGTCGTAGCAACAGATGGCGGTCTGTACGGTCTGTGTGCACCATAACCTCTTTCGAACTGTATTTTGCGCCGGCAAGTCGTACGCAGGGTATTCGTTATCATCGGTTGCGTACGGTAACATTCCACAACACAAATCAAATGCTCCGTGTCCATGTTGACCGTCGAAGTTAATGTCAACAAATACGTAAGTAATCGTCTTAACCCTCTCCCCATATCCCGACAGTACGTATTTCCAAACAGTTCACATTCCTGCCACTACCGGCGTTACCGTATGTCTCGGCACGTACTCTTCAGAATGAACGCCGTACTTGCTAGCCAACTTCTCTGCCTCTTAGATTATACACCTGAGCTGCGGAAGTGTAGGAAGATTGAATTCTCTAGGCTCATCAGCTAGCCACATGACGGCATACAGCGAGCCATGACACATTTTGAACTGAACACCCAGTATATACGCAGACACATCCTCAAATACGCATACGAAAACATACAGCACTATGTATTTGATCTGCAGCAAATAAGTATTTCCAGACTGTAAATATGTTTTCAGAATATTTTCATTTAATACTACAGAATTCGTCGGTGACGCTGATGAAATTCCTGTTCTTCAATGTTGGTAGTGTCGGTTTGTCGAGATATTGCGTTATATCATTAGTCTATGTCGCTGAGTTGCTCGCTTTTTTAAAGGGGATGTGCCATGTTTCGCAAACGGACTCATTCACGGCTGGTAAAATTCCTACATGAACTTTATTTTGTTGAATAATTACAGTTTGTTGATGTAGTGTATTTATATGCGTGTATTTTTTCGATTATAGGAGGCTGTTCAGTAACCTTTATATGAAACGAGTCAAAGTCAGGATAAGAGAAGAAATGTCAATAGGAAGTAAAATAGGGAGAGGAGTACGTCAAGGATGCCCTTTATCACCTACCCTGTTCAATATCTACTTACGGTCTTACTAATAAACCGTGTATAGTTTTTATACGAGACTTATGCAGAGTTGAGACAGAAAACTTTACTAATAAACCATGCATATGCAATGGATGTATAAATAGGCTGTAACTATACAATGGGAATTGCTTTGCAGTAGTTATATACACGAAACCCCTTGTTTAAGCGTTGTATATAGGGAAAAAATGGCCGCCCCTCTAACAGCTGTTCGTATCGACTGTCATTTTATGATGATTATTGCCTTGTAACCACAGAAGAACAAACCAAAGAGCACAGAATAATAAGAATAATATTGCTGTAGCGTGTACTCTTTGACCAAAATATAGTGTAGTAATCGATCAGAGCCAGTTGTACTATCGATACTTAACACGGCACACTAGAGCACTCTACCGGATGCAATAAAGAACCTCAGATATTCTATTACCTTTCGTAATGAAGTAATGACGAAACTATGACGTAGCTATATAACAGTTATACTGTTATACACGACGTAGCTATGTAGTGATTATTAGTAAGGAATTTGCACACGACTTATAAACGAGCTACTCATTGTATAAGACAGTTAAACGTCTGTATATAGAGTTTTTATTAGTAAGACCGTTGGAGTATTTAATGAAAAACTGTTTTCAGAACATGGGAGGAGTGGTAGTAGAAGAAAGAAAAAGAGTAAAGTGCATAAGATTTGCTGATATGGCGTTGTTAGCAGGATAGTAAATTAGTTTCATTTTGGAGATGCCGATAAGCTCACTGTATTATAATATCAATTTTTGTTTACCACCTGTGCTTATCTTAATATTTGGATTTATATGAATGTTTTCGACACTCGGTGTGTGTCATCTTCAGATATGGGGCCTATGTCATTGTGTGTTGTGAAGCCCTAGCTTCTTAATTATGTTGTGGGTTGTTCACTTGTGTATGGCCTTTCATGATTTCTTAGTTTACTATAAGCAATATGTGGTTGGCTATTGTGATTCTGTTAAGTTCTATCTTTTGAAAAACCCGTATAGGACATTAAAATTATGTTAAAAACATTATAACACATAATTATAAACAGCCATGCACCACATAGGAACATTCCAACATCATCTAAAATAACACGCATGGCCATACTAGACAGCGGACCCAACAGAAAATAGCTTGTATTATATACGTCTAAGTATTCAACAACAGCATCCACGATCCACAGCAGTCAACTTGAACAACATCAAAAAACCCCAACATACAATATGGAATATCAGTGAAAGTGCGTCAAAAAGACAGTTCTTACCAAGAACAGTAAAGTAACCCAATTTTAACGATACAACAGGCCAACACAGCCAACCATATATGTGAAAAAGTAATATAGTGTATACAGTGTTTTACAGTGTTTTTATAGTGTATATATTTATTTGTTTTTTATTTGTTTACAATTATGTGTTATAATGTTTTTAACATAATTTTATTGTCCTATACGGGTTTTTCAAAAGATAGAACTTAACAGAATCACAATAGCCAACCACATACTGCCTATAGTAAACTAAGAAATCATGAAAGGCCATACACAAGTGAACAACCCACAACATAATTAAGAAACTAGGGCTTCACAACACACAATGACATAGGCCCCATATCTGAAGATGACACACACCGAGTGTCGAAAACGTTCATATAAATCCAAATATTAAGATAAGCACAGGTGGTAAACAAAAATTGATATTATAAAGGAGAGTAAATGATACTAAGGGATATGCTACTGAAGCTAAATAACAGCTGTGAGCATTATGGAATGAAGATAAATGCCAACAAGACGAAGAGCATAGTTATAGGAAGAAAAATACAGATGATGATGATGATGATGATGATGATGATGATCATCATCATCATCATCATCATCCTGTCAAGTACTAGTCTCAAAAGAACTGTTACGGCCTGAAAACCGATTTTCTTGCCATCTTTTCGTAGGTCGACCAAGTGACCGTTTCCCACTTGGACGATGCTTCGTTATTGCCTTAGAGATGCTGGATGAAACCATTCTTGAGACAATAAAGATACAGAAGATAAACTTGGAAATTCTAAATGAGAAAATAGAGCAAGTGGACAGGTTCAGACACTTGGAGTGTACTATAAGCAGTAACATGAGCTGCTGCCAGGAAGTCAAAATGAGGATAACAATGGCCAAGAAAGCTTTTAATAGAAAAAGGAGCATCTTCTGCGGACCAGGAAGAGACTGTGAAGTGTTTCGTATGGAGTGTGGCATTACACGGGGCAGAAACATGGACATTACGGCGAAGTGAAGAGAAGCGAATAGAAGCATTTGAAATGTGGATATGGAGAAGAATGGAACTCATGAAGTTGACAGAGAGAGTAAGAAATGAAGCTATGTTGGAAGGAGTGGGTGAAGAAATAGTGATTCTGAAACTGATCAGGAAGAGGAAAAGGAATTGGTTGGGTCACTGACTGAGAAGAAACTGCCTACTGAAGGATGCACTGGAAAGAATGGTGAACGGGAGAAGAGTTAGGGGTAGAAGAAGATATCAGATCTTTGACGACATTAAGATATATGGATCATATGAGGAAACGAAGAGGAAGGCAGAAAATAGGAAAGATTAGAGAAAGCTGGGTTTGCAGTGAAAGACCTCCTTTGGGCAGAATACTAAATGATGAAATCATACTGACGTGACGTAAAGAGAAGTCTGGAGTTGGAAGCCGGCTAGATCTTCAACGGGGATGCAGACGATGCGTCCGATACAGAAATAAAGCCGCAATAACTGTCGTAAAGCGTCTTGGAATGAATGCGATGTATGTATAATGCTGCGATGAGACAAACGCCTCGCCCCATTCAGTTGCTCGACGGAATTAAATCTCGCCGCGTCGCATTTCATTCCACCATCGAACACAGTTTCACCCACCGTTACAAAGCGAGCAACTAAACTTCTCTACAGAGTACAGATTCTGAATTCAAGAACATGGTTCGAATCTTAAAGGATTTACTCATTTCTTTTCGAGCTGTATATGTGCATTATAATGAGCCATTGGAAGGCTAAAACTTTTGAAATCACTAAAACTTTGTCGGATCTAATATTTACACAAACATAAAAACACTTACTGGGGTATGAAAAAAAAAATTAATCCCGCATAACTGCAGCACAAATGAAATTTATGAGACGGACAGCAAAATATACACATGGCACATTCACTAAACAAACACAGAAATATTTTCAGAACTTAATGTAGAACAAGTTAACTAACAAAATCCACCATCACAGGAATAAATAGAGACTACATGTCGAAAGAATGTCTGAAGAGAGATTTTTGTTTAGTCAACTACCCGAAGACAGGTATGGACCTCATAAGTGACACCAATAAGGCATCATTCACGAGGCAACTAACAAGCAAACAATCTGATGGGGGCAGATAAAGTTATTTTTTTCTTCCACCATGTTAATAATGTCAAAAGAAGTAGTTATACAAATTTTGACCACTCCACCGCAATTACATAATAATAATAATAATAATAATAATAATAATAATAATAATAATAATAATAATAATAATAATAATAATAATAATAATACTAATCTGTGGCGCTACAGCCCGTGAAGGGCCTAGACTGACCAGCCGGCTACCGGCCTCACGACCACATGCCGACGCAGAGGTGGACGATCATCCAACCAGAATGGAGGTATCGTGTGGTTAGCACGATGATCCCCCCAGTCGTTATAGCTGGCATTCGCAACCGGATTTCGCTACCTATCGTAGCTCCCCTAGTGCATCACGATGCTGGGTGGGCACCGGTCCCATACACTAGCCGAAAATTCATGAGAAAATTTCTTCTCCCACGAGGACTCGAACCAGCGCGCATTCCGTAACGCGAGTCCTAGGCAGGATGCCTTAGACCGCGACGCCACGGCGCTGGACCCACCGCAATTACGAGGGCCGTAAAAAAAATTAATTCGCCAGGGGCCGTTAACAGAAAGAAAACACGATTTCATTGAAAAAATTTATTGGAACTGACAAAGCAATTATTGAGCTATATTTCAACATATTACCCACCGAAATTGAGACATTTGTCATATCATGTGATCGACATAGAGGCGCAGACGGCTATCAAACGCAGGTTCCGATCCCAGGCGGCTGACTTCTACAACACAAGGATACAAAAATTGATCTTACGGTATGACAAATGTCTTATTTCCAAGGGGGATATGTTGACAGCGCAACAATTGCTGTATCTGTTTCAATAAATCTTTCCTGCAATTGTACTTTTTTTCTGTAAACGGCCTCAGGGAAAATCACTTTCTGGACGGCCTCGTAATTGCGGTCGAGTGGCCAAAATTTGTGTACGCACTTCTTTTGACATTATTATCATGGTGGAAGAAAAAAATTTAACTTTTTTATCTGCCCCCATCAGAACGTTTGCTTGTTAGCCAGGAGATAATGGGGTAGAGTGGCAAATTCCCTTCCCTTTCCATTGCATACATTGCTGACTGTCAGCGCATTTCTAACTGGCGGATCAAGGTCACGTATAAACGTACAAATCACGCACGAGTCACTAAACTGAAAACTGTGAACCTAAGCACTGGTAATCCCGGTTGACTTTAGTTGAGAAGAATGGTCCAAGAATGGGGTAAGCACGCATGGCAAATGCAGTCCATTGCTTGACTTTGATCCGCTAGTTCGAAATGCGCTTAGTATAGTAACATTTTATACTAATCATACTTGAGATGCATACAAACAAATTGTTCTTCCTCTAACACATATCGTCAAGTGAGATGTACTGCCTGATAACCTCAATCAGATATACCGACAGGACAAATTGACGAAAATTTTCTAGCAAGATATTTTTAACGCTAGTTTCATCACAATAAAATAATATCTTACAACCTCTGAAGCATTTAAACTTGATATTACGTATCAGTAATAAAACTAAGTTATACAATTCAGAATAAACGAGAACGAACAATAAACAAAATAGATCCAGCCACTGTATCAAATACAAAAATAAACAATACCACAATTACGTAAGACAGTAAAAAATTTAGGGATATATTTAGATTCAAATTTAAAGTTTAAAAGTCAAGTGACCTACATATGCAAGAAAACGTTTTCCATAATTCATTTCCTCAGACACTTAACCAACATTTTACCTCTCAGCCTTAAAAAGAACCTGATCCAAACTTTAGTGATGCCCCACGTCAATTATTGCGAATCTCTATTCACGAATCTAAATACTGATCTTGCCCACAGACTACAGCGTGTTCACAATATCTGCGTTCGTTTCGTTTGTAACATTAGAAAATTCGATCATGTAACACCGTCACTAGAATTGTTGTCTTGGAGTCCACTTAAAGAAAGAAGATTCTTCAACTCTCTCTTATTACTATTTAAAATCATCCCCACCTCCATACCCTCTTACCTAGCATCTCGTTTTGTTTACCTTTCACTACCTCGAACCCGGAACATGTACTTTCTCTATATTCCTCTGCACAGAACATCCTTCTACTCATCATCTTTCATCATATCTATTCCACACCTCTGGAACTCTCTCCCTGACCATGTCAGAGACTATCGGACAATATCAAAATTCAAATCTAAATTAAAAAATCACATTCTAGTTCGTGGAATTGCTTGTTGAACACCTGTCAGGTTGCGCAACTTCGGCTTAACCCATGACATATCGACACCTAAGAATGAAAACCTCGTATGTCTGATTTTCTAAATTTTACAGAGAGCAAAAAATCGATATATATGGTTTTCACATTTAAATAGATGGCTCGTAAGTCAGAAATTCTATATGATTTCGACATACAAGGTTTTCACATTCAAATAGATGGCTCGTAAGTCGGATTTTCTATAATGACTAGAGATATGCTCTTTTCATTTTAAAATTAAAGGATAAAAATATACGTGGTTTTCAATTTTTCTCTTTTTTCATGAATAAAAGTAAAAATGAAAATTTTGCAATTGTAGACCATAAGAGCACGGGCTTTCCTATAAATTTGAGTGAAAATCGCATTTTCGAAAAATAAGTCGACTTACGAGGTTTTCATTCTTAGGTGTCGATATAGTAAATATTGTAACTATGCTGTTGTAAAATTGACAATTAATATGTAATGTATTTATTATTATTATAATTATTATTATTATCAGTTATCATTATCATCATTGCTATCTCTGTTTTCTTTCTTTTTTCTTGTATTAGCTCGATGAGAGCTCTATAGTGTTCCTTTGATCCTGTTGACCCTCTACAGGGCTTTAACTTAATTTGTATTCTTTCACCAGCGTCTGTAATTCTTTTTATTATTATTATTATTATTATTATTATTATTATTATTTTGTTACTATTACTATTATTTTTATTACTAGGCCTACTAAAAAAAAATAAAAAAAAACTGATTCCATTTTGCTTTACAGCTTTACTCTGAAGGTACTGATATCGTAAGGTTTCAAAGTATAAATTTGATCCAAATTTTGCAGTTTACGACACAAATTCAATTTGACAACTCTGAGCCAACACGAGGTACGTCTCTTATGACGTCACTGAATGTTTCCTTGTAAAACACAACTCTGTTGGGCAGATCAGGGGAGGGAGGCAAGCGTCCGTGTCAGAGGGAATGATAACTTGTTGCTTTCAACTTAAAGTTTAATGGGTATGTGGTGGTAATTCTCTCATAGCATAAAGAGTAAATAATAATCACAAATCGGGACTACTTAAACAAGCCGCTAATCTATAGATAAGGCGGACAGAACATGGTTCGAATCTTAAAGGACTTACTCATTTTTTCGAGCTATATGTGCATTATAATGAGGCATTCGAAGGCTAAAACTTTTGGAATCACTAAAGCTTTGTCGGATGTAATATTTACACAAACATAAAACACTTACTGGGCAATGAAAAACATTATTTTATTATATATCGCGTTTCTCCCTCATCTGTAACAGCAAGATTTTGTCAACACAGTAGTTACCGACGGCTTCTTCAGACTCTTGGATTAACAAGTGGAGTAACCATTCATTTGGGGTATTTTTAAATAGTATACTACTACGTTAACATGAATTGTGACGTATTTCAGGTCGAGAATGCAATTTGAGAAATCGAGGTTCGTAGAGACGAGGTTTCATAAGCATTCGAGTTCTGAAAAATTACTTGTACTTTTTAAATTTTAGTTCCTATTTTATTTTACTTATTTATTTTTTTTATTTTTTTATTTTCTATATTTCTCTTACATTAATATTGTATTATATAATTTCTGTAACTGTAATTTTAATTCTATTTCCTATTTTATTTTATATTATCTTATAGGCCTATTAATATTATAACTGAACTGCGACCGGACACGAGCGCTGCTCATTCGGTCTCAAATTTTGTTAATACTACTGTATCTCCTGTTTTATATTGTTTGTATTATTTTATTTCTATTTCTCTTGTTTGTTTGTAGTTATATTCTGTATTCTGTATATTTAAATTTAAATAAATACAAAATAGATAAATAAAAAACTTCGCTGTTAGCGAAGCACTTTTTGTAATACAAAAAAAAAAATCAAAGAAAAGTAAGAGTAAAGTCAAAATCAATATTGCAATAGTTTGATGATTTATGGAAAACTCGACTAATTGTTATTCGTGATATTTATTCGTTGCTGGTGAATAAGAGTAATCAACATTATTCGTAATCACCTATAATGGCTAAATTCCGTTGTATTAATACTCGTATTATTCACATTATATCGATATATTTTAGATTTATATTTTCATCCCTATAACATAGTTCCAGTAAACTATTAAAGTAATAATCATAATTTAAGAAACTAGCTAACTCAACTTAATTATAATCCACTTTAATCTTGCCTCACTCCTCGACCTCCTGTTAATTATCTATAAGTTATTTTATTTCAAGGAGTGCAGTTCGGTGTTCAAATAAGCCACCGAACTGCCCTCCTTGAAATAAAATAAGGTATATCATCTAACACACTATAACCTTGTTGCAACCCTCGTCCTCCTGTCACTTCACTATCCCTTCATCTAACCCAGCGTTTCTCAAACTATTTTGAAGTGGGGACCACTTTCTAAGTCACAACAGTTCCGCGGACCACTTTACTCTTGTTCCCTTCCAAAGCAAATTTATCATTTTTGTAGCATATTTTAATTCCAATATACTTATATTTTTAAACTGAATTAAGTTTCGGTATTTTGGTCATCTGTTATGAATTCGGGTGGTCCCTGGCTGGGTTACAGGCGCGGCGCCAGATGTCCAGAGAAAAGATGGCGAGAAACACCACGTGTATAGTGCTTTAAATCCCTCTTTTGTTGAGAGTAGAGTGGGAAGTCGATAGACGGGTAGGGTAATAAATTTCATAAAATGTCAGTACTGGGTGAAAAAGTGAAATTCGATTGCCATGTGTTTCATTTCCAAACTCTGAGATTTTATGTTATAGTGTGATACACAACTAGTTTGAATTTTATCTTTCCTTCTGTCTTTTTTTTAGGACCACAAGGGCAGACCTCGAGGACCACAGGTGGTCCGGGGACCAAAGTTTGAGAAACGCTGATCTAACCCACTGTAACCTTGTCACAGTCCTCGACCTCCTGTCACTTATCTGTCATCTAACCCACTGTAACCTTGTTGCAACCCTCGACCTCCTATCACTTATCTGTCATCCAACCCACTGTAACCTTGTTGCAACCCTCGACCTCCTGTCACTTATCTGTCATCTAACCCACTGTAACCTTGTTGCAACCCTCGACCTCCTGTCACTTATCTGTCATCTAACCCACTGTAACCTTGTTGCAACCCTCGACCTCCTATCACTTATCTGTCATCCAACCCACTGTAACCTTGTTGCAACCCTCGACCTCCTATCACTTATCTGTCATCTAACCCACTGTAACCTTGTTGCAACCCTCGACCTCCTATCACTTATCTGTCATCTAACCCACTGTAACCTTGTTGCAACCCTCGACCTCCTGTCACTTATCTGTCATCCAACCCACTGTAACCTTGTTGCAACCCTCGACCTCCTATCACTTATCTGTCATCTAACCCACTGTAACCTTGTTGCAACCCTCGACCTCCTGTCACTTATCTGTCATCCAACCCACTGTAACCTTGTTGCAACCCTCGACCTCCTATCACTTATCTGTCATCTAACCCACTGTAACCTTGTTGCAACCCTCGACCTCCTGTCACTTATCTGTCATCCAACCCACTGTAACCTTGTTGCAACCCTCGACCTCCTATCACTTATCTGTCATCTAACCCACTGTAACCTTGTTGCAACCCTCGACCTCCTATCACTTATCTGTCATCTAACCCACTGTAACCTTGTTGCAACCCTCGACCTCCTGTCACTTATCTGTCATCCAACCCACTGTAACCTTGTTGCAACCCTCGACCTCCTGTCACTTATCTGTCATCTAACCCACTGTAACCTTGTTGCAACCCTCGACCTCCTATCACTTATCTGTCATCTAACCCACTGTAACCTTGTTGCAACCCTCGACCTCCTGTCACTTATCTGTCATCCAACCCACTGTAACCTTGTTGCAACCCTCGACCTCCTATCACTTATCTGTCATCTAACCCACTGTAACCTTGTTGCAACCCTCGACCTCCTGTCACTTATCTGTCATCCAACCCACTGTAACCTTGTTGCAACCCTCGACCTCCTATCACTTATCTGTCATCTAACCCACTGTAACCTTGTTGCAACCCTCGACCTCCTATCACTTATCTGTCATCCAACCCACTGTAACCTTGTTGCAACCCTCGACCTCCTGTCACTTAGCTATCCCCTCATCTAACCCACTGTAACCTTGTTGCAACACTCGACCTCCTGTCACTTCGCTATCCCTTCATCTAACCTACTGTAACCTTGTCACAGTCCTCGACCTCCTATCACTTATCTGTCATCCAACCCACTGTAACCTTGTTGCAACCCTCGACCTCCTGTCACTTAGCTATCCCCTCATCTAACCCACTGTAACCTTGTTGCAACACTCGACCTCCTGTCACTTAGCTATCCCTTCATCTAACCTACTGTAACCTTGTCACAGTCCTCGACCTCCTATCACTTATCTGTCATCCAACCCACTGTAACCTTGTTGCAACCCTCGACCTCCTGTCACTTAGCTATCCCCTCATCTAACCCACTGTAACCTTGTTGCAACACTCGACCTCCTGTCACTTCGCTATCCCTTCATCTAACCTACTGTAACCTTGTCACAGTCCTCGACCTCCTATCACTTATCTGTCATCCAACCCACTGTAACCTTGTTGCAACCCTCGACCTCCTGTCACTTAGCTATCCCCTCATCTAACCCACTGTAACCTTGTTGCAACACTCGACCTCCTGTCACTTCGCTATCCCTTCATCTAACCTACTGTAATCTTGTCACAGTCCTCGACCTCCTGTCACTTCGCTATCCCTTCATCTAACCTACTGTAACCTTGTCACAGTCCTCGACCTCCTATCACTTATCTGTCATCCAACCCACTGTAACCTTGTTGCAACCCTCGACCTCCTGTCACTTAGCTATCCCCTCATCTAACCCACTGCAACCTTGTCACAGTCCTCGCCCTCCTGTCACTTAGCTATCGTTCTTTACATCTTTCGCTATAATGATGGATCCGTTCGTACTTTTCATTCAATCAATGATGTATGCGTATATCACTTTATTGGGAAATAACAAGAACACCAGTGGTGTATCTGCATAAGGTCGATGTCCATGAATTAGAAACAAATTATGTAATAATTTCCACGTAAAATACGTATGGAAAATTAATTGAAAATATAATATTGCTAATAAGTAATAGTGTTTGTTGTTATAGTGTAACGCTCAATTTTTTCAACCAATTAATAAAGTCCTGGTAATAATTTTGGCAATTTAGGGAGTTCTAGTTTCATAAATCCTACTGTGAATAAGTTTTGTAAGTCATACTTATAGTTAATATACAGTATTTACCTGTCTGTAGTTCCTCTTGAATAGCTTCCTGTCTGTCACAAATATCTACTGTCCACTGTTTTTCTCCTCAAGTAATTAATATTTTCCCTTCAACCCGGTTATAAGTATAATTTACAATATTCATCGCTTTCTTCTCGTTTTCGTAAAATTTCACGAACTCCTTGCATCCACTATATACACAGATCCACTCTTGAACAATATTTTCCGTATACATTGCGCAATCTAAATACATAATTATTAACCACAAATAAATGCTTACCCTGTTGATTGCCAAGTTAACCTCGATTTACCACGCAATGATTCATATTTCTCCCACCACTAGGCACAGAAGCACGGGCTGACTAGAGGGTCCGAGACGAAGGTAGACATAAAATACATAAACGAACTGCGGATGTATACAAAGTATCCGTTTCATGCGTTAGGACAGTTCTCAGACATTCGTAGATATACATTAAGATTTTGTTCTCAAATGCAATGTTTCAAGTTTCTTACTTTCTCTCTTAGCAAGACTCAGTTCATAATTTAACTTAGAAGTCATGGGAGTGATTTAGTTGGAGATCTTGGTAAATCCGGAAAGGAACTAATTTGAAAGACCGTCGAATACACGTCCAAGCGCAACCTTGGAATACAAGTCAGAATTGTCCATCCCCTATGAGTGCTTAGGTCCATGCAAAAAGCTAAGCTAAAATCTCTTGAGTAGTTTCACATAGCATTGCTATCTGTTACTCTATAATTTTCATTAAACTTGTAAATTTTACATATTGTATTTATATCAGTACTAGTGGCTTGTGCAGCAAACGCTGCAAACTAAGTTCGTTACACGTTCAAATAAAAATTTTTCAGATTTAATTTCAACAAAAAATACCAGACATTTTGAAAAATATTTGCTTCCATAATAATGAAACATACCACCCCTGAATGTTATTTTTATGCCAACTACTTTTTCTTGAACCTATCCACCTTCAGTTTTTGAGTTTCAATGCGAAAACGTAAGTAAAAATGTCAGGACGATCAATGGGGTTTTCATGTGGGAGTAAAGCAATATCTATTTCAGATCATTGTGGACTGCAGGTGAAAGTTGAAGAAAGTCAGGTTTGCTATGCTTTGGAACAGTAGACATAGCATCTTGGTGTAGCTGCTGCATGTAGAGCTTGAAATGTAGAGGGTAAAATCATTTTATCCTGCTAAGAGATTTTGCTGAAATGATCGGGATACTACAAAATTTTCTAGGCCTCTTATTTTATCAATAAGTAATACCGTCTTTCCTTAGGAACTGTAATTTTTGCGCTCTCTCGAGCCAATACTGAATCTACACCACACCACCATTAAATATATGAAAAAAACCCAGCCCATTTGATTAATAACTATAAAATATTTGATTTTTAATAATAATAATAATAATAATAATAATAATAATAATAATAATAATAATAATAATAATATCTTACGCAAGTTTTGTAGTTTATATATTAACATCATGGCATTAACTATAATAATAATAATAATAATAATAATAATAATAATAATAATAATAATAATAATTCATTTTTAATGGTAATAATGTCATCAAACCACCTCTAGTTTTGTAGATTTTAATATGCAATATCAGAAAATAACACACCGCAGAATCAGACCTGTAAATAATTTTTAGTAAGTCTTGAAGCTTTTCATAACCAACTGAATTTGAACTCTAAATATGTCAGCAATTCTGCAGGTCATGGCCTTCGTGTAATAGCCTATTGTTTATTATAGTGTGTGTTTTGTTTTATTTTGAAATGCAATTCGTTCTCAAAACTGACTAAAGATGGATTTTGGAAAATAGGAAAATGATGAAGGAAAATTGACATTTCACTGAAAACTACCATTTTTCTGAAAAACTTTGGGTTCTAAGCTTCAAAATGAGGGGTCATTTATTAAAATCCGTTCAGCCGTTTTCCCATAATTTCCATTACCAGTTCAAATTATATATATATATATATATATATATATATATATATATATATCATTTTTAATGTTTTTTCTTCTTTTTATGGCATAAATAACTATAATAATATTATAGACTTAGTATACGGAGTGAGCCGCAAATAATGTCATTAATTTCATGATGTTAATCTGTGAGATATTTTAAACAAAATAATTCAATACAATTTAGCGCGTTTTTGTTTCCTTTTCGAGAAAAAAATGTTTTATCTTAAACATTTCACAGCGTGTTTTGGGAAACCCATTCATTTAATTCTCAATATGCTCAGCCAATTTAAGAGAGCAATGTATTATGATAATAAATGATTGAAAGAATTTTAGTTTTGTTCTGCAAAAGGAATTTTACAATGTTACATTTGTTCGGATCAAATTTCTGCTCATTTGAATGACAAAACTAAAATTTCTGCAAAGGAATTTTACAATGTTACATTTGTTCGGATCAAATTTCTGCTCATTTGAAGGACAAAACTAAAATTCTTTCAATAATTTGTCATAATACATTGCTCTCTTAAACTGAGTGAGCATGTTGGGAATTAACTCAATGAAAATGTGGATATGGAGAAGAATGGAACGTGTGAAGTGGACAGACAGAATAAGAAATGAGGATGTGTTGGAAAGAGTGAGTGAAGAAAGAATGATGCTGAAACTGATCAGGAAGAGAAAAGGAACTGGTTGGGTCACTGGCTGAGAAGAAACTGCCTACTGAAAGATGCACTGGAAGGAAAGTGAACGGGAGAAGAGTTCGGGGTAGAGGAAGATATCAGATCTGTCGTCGATTTGCAAAAGGGGACATGTACAAAATCACAAAATGTTGGAAAATCGCAAAAACTATAACTAAGTTAACAAATTAAAATGTTTATACATATATTTTTCTAATTAGATCACTATGAGTACATACATTCAGAATTCATTAACATTTTAATTTTTTTAATCTGTTACGGTTTTTTTTTTTGCGATTTTACGGCACTTGGTTATTTTAGACGTCTCCCCTTTTGCAAATCGACGAAAGAGATGGTAGACAATATTAAGATATATGGATCATATGAGAAAACAAAGGCAGAAAATAGGAAAGACTGGAGAAAGCTGGGTTAGCAGTGAAAGACCTGCCCTTGGGCAGAACACTAAATGAATGAATGAATGAATAAATATTATGTTTGCACTTAGCCTTATAATAGTACATTATGCAACGAGCCTATAATGGTAGTAATTAAGACGCGAGTATGTTTATGAAACGAGCGCAAGCAAGTTTCATAATTTTCATACGAGCGTCTTAATTACCATTATAGGCAAGTTTCATACGACTTTTTATGCTCGACCATATTTCTAACGTGAAATTATTCATAAGTATTCATGTTATTCTTATCTGATTGGGGAGCGGAACTGACCTTGTGCAATATCTCGTAAATTGTGAGATGTGCGCAGACGCGAAAGTATTGATTTTTCCGAGAAACAAACGTCATTGACCTTGATATAATCTAGAGAGTAAAATAAACATTAACCTTGATATAACTTAGAAATTGAAAAACGAGATGACAAATCGAATATATTTAAATATTATTTACAATTAACGCTAATTATTATAGTAACATAACATAACGTTCTGCAACAGTATTGGATTTCCAGCCTCCGTGACGTTTCGCTAGTTGTTTTTCGATTGCATATCCGAGAATAATCGATACTTGCGCTTTCATATTGCTACAATGGTGTTTTCAGATTTGTGGAACACCTGAACCTTAATGAATAGGTATACTTTAATGAGGTGCATTAAAGTGCTGCTACCAGGTGTATAATTACTACATTTCGGCATGGTCGAGCATAATAGTACATTATGCAACGAGCCTATAATTGTAGTAATTAAGACGCAAGTACGTTTGTTTATGAAACGAGCGCAAGCGAGTTTCATCATTTTCATACGGGCGTCTTAATTACCATTATAGGCAAGTTTCATACGACTTTTTATGCTCGACCATATTTCTAACTTGAAATTATTCAGAAGTATTCATTTTATTCGTATCTGACTAAAGATCGGAAGTGACCTTGTGCATAGCTCGTAAATTGTGAGATGTGCGCAGACGCGAAAGTATTGATTTTTTCCGAGGAACAATAATGTCATTGACCTTGATGTAATCTAGAGAATAACATGAACTAATTTTGATATAACCTGGAAATTGATTTAGAATTGAAAAACGAGATGACAAATTGAATTTATTTGAATATTATTTACAATTAACGCTAATTACTATAGTAACAGAACATAACCTTCTGCGACAGTATTGAATTTCCAGCCTCCGTGACGTTTCCCTCGTTGTCTTTCGATTGCATATCGGAGAATAATCGAAAACCTGAACTTTAATGAATAGGTGTACTTTAATGACATGCATTAAAGGACTGCTACCAGGTGTATAATTACTACATTTCGGCATGGTCGAGCATGAAGTATTTTACATATCCTGTTTACTCTGTCGAATGCGTTTGCAAGTCAGCAAATTATTTGCACCTTTCCGAAACATGAGATAACTGCACTCCATATTAAGGACATACAGACATTGCAGTGGTCTGTCGGAATAGTTAAAGCTCTCGAACAATAAGCGGAATGGCTACAGTACACTGGGAACTGAGAACAGCAGCCTGGTAAATAAAGAAGAAAATTAATTCAGGCTGATAAGTTACCAATTATTATGATCTCCACATGTTTCGAGGCGGGAACTGAGATGATAGTCTTCGGGATCAGATGCTGACCAGACGTCCTGACCGGTGGCGCTCGATGCAGACGACCGCGCCCCGCAAATTCATGGGCAGACCCCATATCTGCGGTCTCGCGGTCGACATACCAATCTCGTGCCCCTGCGTGTTCGGCCGCAATTCATTATTAATTACTGTCCCGTACACCAACCACTGTCGCAGTCAAATATGAAACAATTCAGCAATTACTTCTGAGTGGACGGATTCGAAAATGAGAAACTGGCAATGTTAAATGAGTTACAAGTAATTTCTTCTTTATCATATTCTAAAAAGGAACTTTCCTGTAATCAAAATGCCATTCGTATTATTTATGTAAGTACCTAGAAGACCGAGCATCGTTCTGTGAAGAAGGTCTGAGGCCAAAAACAACTGTTTTCTTCCTTCATAGTCGAATTCAATAGGTAATTTAAAATCGAGGCAAGGGGTTAGATGTACACATCACACAACATAAATACAATTAATTAATTTTAGGTTTGAATATTCACTGAAAACGAAAGTTCGTGCGAACTTCTAATGTGGCAACACTGACGGCCCAGACTGTGGCAATGTGGCAGACTTAATCCCCCCCCCCGGACAAAAGTGCCGTTGTTTTGGTATTGCCGGTTATTTGGGTGCTGGTTACGAGAGATTTATTACTGGGTTATTTTACGACGCTGAATCAACATCTAGGTTATTTAGCGTCTGAATGAGATGAAGGTGATAATGCCGGTGAAATGAGTCCGGGGTCCAGCACCGAAAGTTACCCAGGATTTGCTCGTATTGGGTTGAGGGAAAACCCCGGAAAAAAACCTCAACCAGGTAACTTGCCCCGACCGGGATTCGAACCCGGACCACCTGGTTTCGCGGCCAGACGCGCTGAACGTTATGGTTACGAGAGATTTTACTGTACTCTAGTTATTGCATTACACTAGTAATATTTCGAAAGTAACAGTGGTTGTAGTAGGCCTATAACAGTAATCGTAAAACTGTCGATAATAGTAGCAATAGAAAGAAGTGACAGTAGCAACAATAGTAATAAAATTTTATAGCGGCAGTACTTGTAATTGCAATATTATTTGCTGGTAACAGTATTAAGAGTTGTAATAGTAGGTCTAGTATCTTACTTACTTGCTTGCTTACTTACTTACTTACTTACTTACTGGCTTTTAAGGAACCCGGAGGTTCATTGCCGCCCTCACATAAGCCCTCCATTGGTCCCTATCCTGAGCAAGATTAATCCAGTCTCTACCATCGTATCCCACCTCCCTCAAATCCATTTTAATATTATCTTCCCATCTATGTCTCGGCCTCCCTAAAGGTCTTTTTCCCTCCGGCCTCCCAACTAACACTCTAGATGCATTTCTGGATTCGCCCATACGTGCTACATGCCCTGCCCATCTCAAACGTCTGGATTTAATGTTCCTAATTATGTTAGGTAAAGAATACAATGCGTGCAGTTCTGTGTTGTGTAACTTTCTCCATTCTCCTCTAACTTCATCGCACTTGGCCTCAAATATTTTTCTAAGCACCTTATTCTCAAACACCCTTAACCTATGTTCCTCTCTCAAAGTGAGAGTCCAAGTTTCACAACCATAAAGAACAACTGGTAATATAACTGATTTATAAATTCTAACTTTCAGATTTTTTTGACAGCAGACTGGATGATAAAAGATTCTCAACCGAATAATAACAGGCATAACCATAAAGAACAACTGGTAATATAACTGTTTTATAAATTCTAACTTTCAGATTTTTTGACAGCAGACTGGATGATAAAAGCTTCTCAACCGAATAATAACAGGCATTTCCCATATTTATTCTGTGTTTAATTTCCTCCCGAGTATCATTTATATTCGTTACTGTTGCTCCAAGATATTTGAACTTCTCCACCTTTTCAAAAGGTAAATTTCAATTTTTATATTTCCATTTCGTACAATATTCTGGTCACAAGACATAATAATATACTTTGTCTTTTCGGGATTTACTTCCAAACCTATCTCTTTACTTGCTTCCAGTAAAATTCCCGTGTTTTCCCTAATCGTATGTGGATTTTCTCCTAGTATCACAGGTAGAAATAGTATTAGTAGTAAGAGTAATGGGAATGGTAGCAATGGTAGTAGTGACAATATTTTAATATTAGCAGTGTTGTAGTATGTAGTAGTAGGAGTACTACACATCTAGATAAAGATTAATTTTTGGTCCTACAGAGCATATAAATTGTTACCATAGGACCAAAAATTAATTTTTACCTAGATTCTTCGCCCAACAGTGCATATTACTGTGAAATCCCGGCCACCAAGTCACTCAATTGAGTGCGTTCCTTGTATAATGGCAGTTGACTTAATAAAAATAAATGTCAACACGGAGCGAAGTTTTCTCCTCTAATATCAATTGTTACCACAACAGATATATTCTATAGGACCAGAAATTAATTTTTACCTAGATTCTTCGCCCAACAGTGCATATTACTGTGGAATCCCAGCCACCAAGTCAATCAATTGAGTGCGTTCCTTGTATAATGGCAGTTGACTTAATAAAAAAAAATGTCAACACGGAGCGAAGTTTTCTCCTCTAATATCAATTGTTACCACAACAGACATATTCTGTAGGACCAGAAATTAATCTTTACCTAGATTCGCCCAACACTGCATATTACTGTGGAATACCAGCCACAAAATCAATCAATTGAGTGCGTTCCTTGTAGAATGGCAGTTGAGTTAATAAAAAAATGTCTACACGGAGCGAAGTTTTCTCCTCTAATATCAATTGTTACCATAACAGATATATTCTGTAGCACCAAAAATTAATCTTAAGGTAGATTCTTCGCCCAACAGTGCATATTACTGTGGAATACCAGCCACCAAGTCAATCAATTGAGTGCGCTCCTTGCATAATGGCAGTTGAATTAATAAAAAAAATGTCAACACGAAGGGAATTTTTCTCCTCTAGTATCAATTGTTACCATAACAGATATATTCTGTAGCACCAAAAATTAATCTTTATCTAGATTCTTCGCCCAACAGTGCATATTACTGTGGAATGCCGACCACCAAGTCACTCAATTGAATGCGCTCCTTGTATAATGACAGTTGACTTAATAAGAAAAATGTCAACACGGAGTGAATTTTTCTCCTCTAATATCAATTATTACCATAACAGATATATTCTGTAGCACCAAAAATTAATCTTTACCTAGATTCTTCGCCAAACAGTGCATTTTACTGTGGAATCCCAGCCACCAAGCCACTCAATTGAGTGCGCTCCTTGTATAATGGCAGTTGACTTAATAAAACAAATGTCAACATAGGCCTACATGTCGAACTTGGAATCAGGCCCCAAAAGGAAAAACACTGGAGAAGAGGGATTCGATCCGGTGCTGCGGATTGAACTTCGGTGTAGCTCAATGGTTAGAGCGCTTGGTACGTAGAACCAAGGACCCGGGTTCGATTCCCGGCGCCGGAACGAATTTTTCTCCTCTAATATCAAAGGAGCTACACATGGTTGAAAAGAACAGATAGTTTCTTGAGGGAAGACTCCACTGAAAATCATGAAAATTTTTCCAAATATTAATATAATAAACTAGTAGCATTAAGAAAAATATTAATAAAATAAACTAGCAGCATTTCTCACAAAGTAAATGCATAGAAACATGCAGCTACCTCATAAATACTTGCAGTAAAAATTTCATCCAGATTGATTAATATTTGGCATAAGAAAGTTGGTGTTGAATCTACAAAAATGAACACAAAAAAATATATTTGAAAATACAATCAATATTTATGTAAATTAATATTCTCCTCCGCTACATTCATCTAGTAACTTCAGGGAGCCAACAAAAAGTTACTAGATTTGTAATCATAAATTTTAAAAAAGAATTCTTCGATGAAAAACAACTTTGACATCTCTTTAAATTCCACGCCCCCTTCCAGCCTTAATTTAAAAAGTGTAAACATACGAGTATTTGTAATCAGAATTGAGCTGAATCCATTTGGGGTATGAAAATATAAATTCTAAATAAGTGAAATAGCTAAAAAAATTTGGAAAATTTTTCATGATTTTCAGTGGAGTCTTCCCTTAATAATCGTTCCCTCTTCAGAGTTGAACAAACTTTTCTGTTCGTACGAAACCTTCCTCTCAGCTACTTTATACAGCTGCTAAAATGTAGCAATGTATCTCAGAAAAGGAACACCTGACTCTCTGCCAGTAAGCTGTCGGTTGGCTGGTCCCAGTAAATAAAAACAGAAGTAGAAAGAAAGTAAAAGTATACAAAAGTCCCGTAAAGATTGTTATTATGTCAAGTCGTCGTCCTCTTTCATTTCATAATTAAAGCTTACAGCTGATGACATGAACAAAAGACTTTCTACTCCGTGATAAAGCTAGACGGATGTAATTATGCACTTATTGGTGCGAATCGAAACACTAGCTTCGGGCTAAGAGGATGTCTGCTGGTCGGGAAAGAGCTTGCACTCCCATAAAGGAGTTCTCTGAAAGGACTCCTCTTTTCAATATCCTGAATGGAGAAGATGGCGTGAAAGGAGTATCTATAGGAAAATTAGTCCACGTTCTAAATCCAACCACAGAGGCGGCGAGCAGTGATAGAAAAGTCTAAAAAGATTAAAGAGAAAGTCTGCGAGCAACGAAATCAATTACCAGACGATGAATCTTTCGTCGTTGAGATTTAACACGGAAAGTAGTAGAAACAAAAACAATGTCTCAAGAGAAAATACACAGAGTGAAATATGCGAAAATTACATTTTCAGCAGCCATCAATTAAAATTAAATGGAATTTCCTAATTTCTGGAACCCCTGACGACATCAGCATCTGTTCGCGCACATTGGCAGATTATTAATTTACTTCGGCAGTTCTCGGAAAGTTTTGGTGTATTAAAATAGGCACGATGCAACACTCTGCTATTCCTCTCACATAGACACTACAAAAAATGCACAGAAGACAGAAGTGACTTTCCTGAAATAACTTTATAAAAGCCAAGACTTTCAAAAGTACGAGGCGCATCCCGATATTTTCCCCTTGAAAGTAAACGTAATTAGCCGTGTCAATTGCGCATGCGTAACAGATCTATGACATATCAATCATATGCCAGCCGGACAGGTCCCGCCTGCTGCCAGTAGCGTGGCAGCAGTGGTCCGAAATGGAAGCTCTTATTCCTTCTCCCGCCGCCTGAGAGGTTCGGTCGGTGATAAAGTTCTTTAATGCACAAAGCATTGCGCCAATTGAAATTCATCGGCAGCTCTGTCAGGTCTATGGGCCGAACATCATGAGTAAGCAGATGGTGCGTCGCTGGTGTAGGCAGTTTTCCGAAGGTCGTCAAAGTGTCCATGATGAAGAGCGCAGTGGGCGACCGTCCCTCATCAATGATGATCGTGTTGAGCTGGTGTGGCAGTGCATCATGGAGAACCGTCGCTTCACGATTACGGAGCTGAGCAGCCATTATCCGCAGATATCGCGATCTTTGTTGCATGAGATTGTCACTAAGCACCTGCTGTTCAAAAAAGTGTGCCAGGTGGGTGCCGAAAAACCTGACACCCGAACACAAAATGCAACGTTTAGGAGCAGCACTGACATTTCTGCAACGGTATCACGATGACGGCGACGAGTTCCTCGACAGGATCGTCACGGACGATGAGACTTGGATTTCGCACTTCACCCCGGAAACCAAGCAGCAGTCAATGCATTGGTGGCATAGTGGATCTCCGGTCAGGAAGGACATTCTGCTCATTGACTTCCTTCCAAAAGGTGAAACAGTGAACGCTGACCGTTACTGTGAAACACTGCGAAAATTGCGACATGTCATTCAAAACAAGAGGCGTGGAATGCTTACTGCAGGTGTTGTGCTCCTCCATGACAATGCTCGTCCACATACGGCTCGGCGCACAGCAGCTGTTTTGACAGAATTTGGCTGGAAGTTGTTTGATCAGCCACCCTACAGTCCTGATCTTGCTCCCAGCGATTTTCAAGTTTTCTTGCACCTCAAGAAATTCCTGTCCTTCGGTGAGCGTTTTGGCAACGACGAAGAGCTGAAGACGTCTGTCACACGCTGGTTCCATTCATAGGCGGCAGAGTTCTACGACAGAGGGATACAAAAGTTGATCCCACGATACGACAAGTGTCTCAATTCTGATGGTGACTATGTTGAAAAATAGCTGAAACATTGCTGTACCTGTTGGCAATAAATGCTTTCCTGAAAGTGTGTTCTTTTTTTTTAAATACGGAAACTTACTTTCTGGATGCGCCTCGTATTACTATCACACCTGTTTGATTTTTTATGGGTCCGTTACTGTTACTATTCCTATTATTAATCGAGCACGGTCGTTTAGTGGTTATCATGTCTCCCTTGTATTGGAGAAGTCCAGTGTTCGATTCCAAACGCCAGCTATTTTGTCTTAAATTGAAGGGTTCAGAGCCATAATGGGCCAAGTGCCATTTATTAAAAACGGAGAAAGCAAGGGTTAAACTTAAGTGAATACCATAGTTCAATGAAGATTGACATACCATTTAGTTTTAATGGTATATTTTATATTACTTACTATATGTTTCCATTGAATTATGGTAATAACTTCATTTTAACCCTTGTCTTTTACGGTTTTAGTAAATGGTGCTTGGCCCACTATAGTTCTGAACCCTTCAATTGTTCGTGGTTTTCTAAGTCTCTATAGCCAGACAGCGAATAGAACCTATTATTATTATTATTATTATTATTATTATTATTATTATTATTATTATTATTATTATTATTATTATTATTATTGTCACTAACCCAGTATTTGAAAGAAAAATATATTTTATACAATTTCATGTCTAGGACTGCAATTTAAATTACTGAACATCTCATCACTTAAGAAGAAATGTTACAAACAATTTACAAAACTATGTACTCCACATTTACGCAAAATTGTACGGACGAAAAATATTATAGCCGGACCTCGGATTTTTAGGTCCTTAAACATCAACATGGCTCTCAAATTATTACAATAGCCATTAATTTATATTATGTAGTTTAGGGCACATAAAAATACAATTTCCAGCAGCTCAGAATACGATTTTGTGCTCATCAAATATATTTTTAACCACTCAAAGAACAATAACTATAAAAATGCAATTAATTTGACAAAAAAAATAAAAAAATTATTGTTGTTGGAAATTTTATTTTTGTTATGTCTTAAATTATAAATAACACTGAACAACGAGAATTTTTCTCCGACTTAAAACAATGTGTCCCTTATGGTTTGATGTAAGCTAAATCCGAAAATGCATCTCTTTTCTTCGTATCACGTAAGGTTTTTAAGATATACTATGATTTCACTTTTCGATAAGCGCTCCCCCAGGAAACAACTGGCGCGGGGTATAAACCAAAACAAAATATAATGTATTTTATGAGTTTATGACTTATTTCCGGTTTCTTAAAATTGTTTGCATGTCATTTTGGACTTCTAATAAACAAACAGATATTGGTCCCTTCTATTAAGTAAATTTCATAACAGTTCAAAGTGAGGTCTATGCAATGAACAAACAACGGTGTGGTTTTTAGTATTTAAAGGAAAATTTTATCAGTTTGTGTGAAGGCAAATTAAAGGAGGGCATTTTCATCGGTCCACAAATTCACAAAGTTATGGCTGACCCTTTGTTTGACGAAAAACTTTCCGTTACAGAAAGAATGGCATGGCGCGCTTTCAAAGATGTTTGCTTAAATTTATTTGGTAAGTGTAGTGCAGAGAACTACATAGAACTTATTGTGGAAACCATATCAAGTGTATATGACAAACTGGAGTGTAATATGTCTCTCATAATACATTTTTTACATTCTCATTTGGATTTCTTTCCTCCTAACTTTGGAGCGGTGAGCGACGAGCATGGGCAAAGATTTCATCAAGAAATATCTGAAATGGAAAGGTGATATAAAGGAAGATCATCATCCAGCATGCTTGCAGATTATTGTTGGTTGCTTGTAAAATACAGTCTCGGGTCTAGTTATAAACAGAAGTCAACAGAAAATTATTTTATGCTCGACCATGCCGAAATGTAGTAATTATACACCTGGTAGCAGCCCTTTAATGGACCTCATTAAAGTACACCTATTCATTAAAGTTCAGGTGTTTCACCAATCAGAAAACACCATTGTAGCAATATGAAAGCGCAAGTATCGATTATTCTCGGATATGCGATCGAAAGACAACTAGCGAAACGTCACGGAGGTTGGAAATCCAATACTGTCGCAGAAGGTTATGTTCTGTTACTATAATAATTAGCGTTAATTGTAAATAATATTCAAATAAATCCAATTTGTCATCTCGTTTTTCAATGTCTAAATCAATTTCAAGGTTATATCAAGATTAATCTTTATTTTACTCTCTAGATTATATCAAGGTCAATGACATTTGTTTCTCGGAAAAAATCAATACTTTCGCGTCTGCGCACATCTCACAATTTACGAGATATTGCACAAGGCCAGTTCCACTCCCAGTCAGATAAGAATAACATGAATACTTATGAAATTTATGAAACTCGCTTGCGCTCGTTTCATAAACATACTCGCGTCTTAATTACTACCATTATAGGCTCGTTGCATAATGTACTATTAAATGTAAGTTCAAATTCCGAGCTATTTCCCATTATATGCATGAAATATTTTTATTGTTGTTGTGTTTTAAAGTGTGTAACATCATTTTTGTAACCAGTACACATTTTTCTGTTATTATGAGGAATTTTGAATTCCTAGTATATTGTAATTTTATCAGTAGCAGTGAAAAATTTACAAACAAGTAAGTTTTGTCATTAAAAATTCAATTCATTTTCCCCGGAAAATGGTAGGTGATTGGGAAAATTGGATTTTAAATTCAGATTTAGAGCACACATATTAGTAATATTCACCTATTTTTATTTCGGAGCAAGACAAAAAGTAAAAATATGTTGTTCAGTATAATTATTATTGATGAAATTATCGGCCTCATTGCTCTATGGCTGTTGATACAAAAGAATTAACATTACAATTTATTAAATTAATTCATTTACCAATGAATATACAAAATTAACATATTATAAGCGGAAAAAGGTATTTCCAGTAATACGTAAGTAATGGGTACATTTCAATCTAGCAATATCTGTCGTTCTGATTTCTTTAGGAAAAAGAACATTACAGCCTCCCGATTCACCATATTCCTACTGTCTGCCCTTTGCAGAAATTTCTTCATTCGTACAACCAAATTAGTACAAGGTCTTTGAACCAAAACCGCCCGTGATATTCAAAACATAGCAACACGAAAAAATTGAAAACAATTTAACAAAATATAAATAGATATTTTTAAGTTCTAAAGCCTTCAAGTAAGTCACAATAGGGGAAACAGACATTTTACGCAACATGAATCATTTCAAACAGTTCATAATTTATATAAAACGTGAAGATACTACAGAGGGATTAGTATCCTCAACACATGTTATAAGATATTTGGTAGGATTTTAAATGAAAAATTAAAAAAAAAAAAAAAAAAAAAAAAAACATGCTGAAACTTTCCTTCTGGAGTGTCAAAATGGCTTTAGAAAAGGAAGATCATGTGTAGATCCATTATTTAGTATCAAACTATTGTCAGAAAAAAGAAGATAATTTAATTTAGAAACCCATATAGCTTTTATTGATTTTGTGAAAGCTTTTGATGAAGTCCGAAGAGACCTTTTATTCAACATATTACAAGATAAAAATATTCCAAATTTGCTATTACAAAATATAATTGAAATCTACACAGACAGCAAAATAAGTGTCAAAATAAATAACTGTATATCCGAAAGAAAATTAGTTAATAATGGAGTTCGACAAGTTGTCCACTATCACCAACTTTATTTAATATTTATATACATGAAATTATTTTAAAATGGAACCAAATCTACACATCAGGAATCGAAATAACCAGTGCTCTAACATTAAATACCTTACTCTATGCCGATGATCAAGTCATAATTTCCAGTTCAGAGGATAATTTACAAAGAGGATTATATACATTAAATAAAATATTGAAAGATTTTGGGATGGAAATTTCAGCACAAAAATCAAAAGTAATGGCATTTTTTAGGACAAGACCCAGTCAGAAGTAAGATAATACACAATAACCAATGCCTCGAACAAGTACAAAATTTCAATTATCTGGGTTGTGAAATATCTTATCAAAATGAAGAAGATGTGAACAAGAAAATTACCAAATTTACACAAATTCTAGGAATAATAAACAATTCATTAAAATCTAAATTAGTACAAAAATCTACAAGAATAAAAATATATAATACACTAGCATTACCCTCCCTTTTATACGGAAGCGAGATTTGGACATTAAAGAAAAAAGACATGAACAGAATTAAACCAACGGAAATGAAATTTTTCAGGACAGCAGGATATACTCTTTTGGACCGAAAAATGAATGAATAAATTTTAGAACAATTAGAAGTAGAGTCAGCAGAAGAAAAAATCAGCAGATACAAATTCAATTGGCTAGATCATGTAAGAAGAATGGAAAATTCAGGAATCCCAAAAATTATGATGCAATATAAACCTACTGTAGAGGACATCGTCGACCAGGAAGGCCTTTAAGAAGACTGCTAGATGGGGCCGAAACAGGTCTACAGAGGCCTAATTCGTGAAGGATGATGATGATGATGATAAATGATAGGCATTTAGCCTAAAATCCGAGGTCTAAATATCACTAACTCTCTAACAGCATTTGCAAAAAGGCCCGTTGAAATTCAGTCGGAAATGCTACCACATTAATCACAGAGGACATCATATTTTAACTACAACAATTTGGGTTGAAACAAAAGCTAAATTTAATATGTATTCCAGGTATGAGCTGACAGGTTGGTTTCCAATTGTGGTACAATGATATAACTGTAATTACATTTCTCCCTGCTACAATTCACGCTAACGCTTCTGTTACATACAAAGCGACTGTAACATACTACACCGGATGATACATGTGTCATATTTATATATTCAGTTTTTCGTGAACGGAATTGAAATGAAATATTTTTCTGTAACATAACTTTTAGATGTAATATACTTCTTTACTTCATATTACCTACTAAGTACATAAGTGTACAAATCTAAAACAAATAATGACAACTGTGAGCAGTATGGAATGAAGATAAATGCAAATAATACGAAGACAGTGGTTAACGGAAGAAAAATAAAGAATGTGAACGTGCGAATTCTAAATGAGGCAGTAGAAAAGTGGACAGCTTGAGATACTTAAGCTGTACAATGAGTAAACCTGGTAAGGTTTATCTTGTCTCAGTAGCAATAAAACCAAGTCCCTTCAAACGAGGGTGGAGATTACAGGAGGGTTGTAAATTTTCAGGATTCCTTTCAAAACCTTGTTATTGTACAGGCTGCCGGAACTCTATTTCTTGAAAGACAAGCTCAGTGACGGAACTACACAGTACGAAGAGAGATATTTTGTTATTTTATTTTGCGCTACAGAATGTATCAACTAGTCCCTTCCGCCACTGGAAGGATGGACGGTACCGCTCCACTCCCCCATCGCCATAACAACACAGACGAAGTAAAACATATCTCCTTCCTCTCTCTTTTCACAGTGAGACAAGATACATCACACAGACTTTAGTAATATGAATTGCTGCCAGGAAGTCTATTTTTTTTGGTATAGGTTATTTTACGACATTGTATCAACATCTCAGGTTATTTAGCGTCTGGATGAGATGAAGGTAATAATGCCGGTGAAATGAGTCCGGGGTCCAGCACCGATAGTTACCCAGCATTGGCTCATATCAGATTGAGGGAAACCCCGGAAAAGATCTCAACCAGGTAACTTGCCCCGATCGGGATTCGAACCCGGGCTACCTGGTTTCGCGGTCAGATTCGCCAACAGAAGTCTAAACGAGGACAGCAATAGCAAACGAAACTTTTAATAAGAAAAGAAGCATCTTCTGCGGACCTCTGGAAAAACAACTAAGTAAGAGACTAGTGAATTGCTTTGTGTGGAGTGTAGCATTGTATGGACAGAAACTTGGATATCACGACGAAGGGAAGAGAAATGACTAGAAGTATTTGAAATGCGGATATGGTGAAGAATGGAGAGTGTGAAATGGACAGACAGAATAAGAAATTAAGCTGTGCAGGAAAGAGTGGGTATAGAAAGAATGATGCTGAAACTGATCAGGACGAGAAAAGGAAACTGGCTGGATAACTGGCTAAGAGGAAACTGCCTACTGAAGGATACATTCGAAAGTGTGGTGAAAGGGAGAAAAGTTTGGAGTAGAAGATATCGGATGATAGACACATTAAGATACGAGTATATGGAGAGTATGCGGAGACTAAAAGGAAAGCAGAAAATAGGAAAGATTGTAGAATGCTGGGGTTTTCAGTTTTTGGCAGGAAACTATGAATAAATGAATAAAACTGATATTGTATTAGCAATATGTAAACTATGGCCCGAGTGTGATGCTGATTACATCACGCTAGAGCAGAGGTCCATCGATGACACGTAGGCTATACCTTTGTACTCCGCTGTGACACGGGTAGTATCGTAACTAGTTACAAATTCAGCAGACAAGACTCAATTACTGGCAGGATAGTGAAGACTAGAGAATAAACCCGCATCAAAAGGAACTTGTGTTGACCTATGCTGGTCACATGACCAGGAATTTCCCCTCCTTGTGAATGTATTGACACTTAAATCTCACAAGACGGAGATCGAAACGGACCAAAAATCCGAATTCTTAAATATTATTATTATTATTATTATTATTATTATTATTATTATTATTATTATTATTATTAACACTTTCAGTAAAGCTGTTATACAGGGTGAATCAAAAGTCTAGAACCATATAAATATCTTCCATATGCTTGATTTTCTATTAGCTACTACAGATGTTACCGAGGAAATTAAACACAGAATAAATATGGGAAATGCCTGTTATTATTCGGTTGAGAAGCTTTTATCATCCAGTCTGCTGTCAAGAAATCTGAAAGTTAGAATTTATAAAACAGTTATATTACCAGTTGTTCATTATGGCTCTGAAACTTGGACTCTCACTTTGCGAGAGGAACAAAGATTCAAGGTGTTTGAGAATAAGGTGCTTAGGAAAATATTTGGGGCTAAGAGGGATGAAGTTACAGGGGAATGGAGAAAGTTACACAACACAGAACAGCACGCATTGTATTCTTCACCTGACATAATTAGGAACGTTAAATCCAGACGTTTGAGATGGGTAGGGCATGTAGCACGTATGGGCGAATCCACAAATGCATATGGAGTGTTAGTTGGAAGGCCGGAGGAAAAAAGACCTTTGGGGAGGCCGAGACGTAGATGGGAAGATAATATTTAAAATGGATTTGAGGGAGGTGGGATATGATGATAGAGACTGGATTAATCTTGCTCAGGATAGGGACCGATGGCGGGCTTATGTGAGGGCGGCCAATCAACCTCCGGTTTTTTAAAAGCCAGTAAGTAAGTAAGTAAGTAAGTAAGTAAGTAGTCTATAGATGTTACCAGTAGTATTTGTAAAACCAAATGCTCTACCAGTGACACATTCCATTCTAGCCCCCAGCTATCTCAAAAACCGCTATTTTGAATGCAACTTTGAAATTTTTAAACGGGAAAGAGGGTCATGTAGGTATCAGTCAAAATCATATGAAATTCTCTGAGAAAAAGAATGTTGCAATCTGTTTTGAGATATCTCTAATCGTTTTCAAGTTATTTAAAGATAACTGTAATAACGACACAAACTTTAGTTACTGCATCTTCAGATATTTTGTAACATGGTTCAGTGCTAAGGAGGCTTTTGAAAAGATATTTTTATGCAATTCCGGAAATTAACTTTTCCTGCTTTACTATTTGGTTAACCTATGACAGTTTCAATGCATTGTTGTGATTATTTGAAGCTTTCCTATAACAAATTTCTTGATTTTTGTGATGACATTATCGAAAGAGGAAATAACTGATATTATTCTTCATTCTGATAGGTTAAGCCACAGAAATGTTGCAGCAGACTGGACGAACAGTTCCCTGGACATTGTATTGGTCGACGTGGACCAGTATAATGGCCGGCCTGGTCTCCGGATTTAACAACCCTTGATTTTTTCTTTTGCGGCTACATAAAGAGCTTGGTAAGATGAGAAAATTGAGAATGTGGAGCATTTAAAGAACCGTATCATTGAAGCCTGTGCTAAAGTCACCTCGGAAGTGCTACAAAATTCTCAATTTTCTCTTCATATATCAAGCTCAGTCGATAGAGCGTTGGTGCGCTAAGCCAAAGATCCTGGGATCGATACCCGGCCACAGAACAAATTTTCCCTTGAAATTATTCAAGTCTGCTTCACAGGGAGCTATACCTTAAAGCCAGATTTGCATAATGTTAGTAGTTCTTGTAATTCTATATTAGTACTTTTAGAATAATTAGTTTTAAAGGACCAACGACTATACTTCGTTCCATAATGTCTGACAGAAGATGTAAACATTGTAGGCAGAGGAGGAGAAAAGTATAATTGCTATAAGATGGGCGGGGATAGAACGCTTCGGATAGCACAACTTCCAGTCAAGCGTGGAATGCGACCTTTATCATTGGTTGAACAGCAATCACACTTGTCTCCTTCTCTCCCGGCAATGTTTACTTCTCCTGTCAGATACAATGGAACGAAGTATAGATACTTGCATCCCAGCGTGTAAGTATAAAAATTGTATGACCCTGTTCTTTTTTAATCTAATAAAATGTGTGTCAACATTACATCTATTTCAAGTTTGAAAAAATGCAGTGAAAGTACAAGCAACATTCTGACATCTGTCCAACTGCTTATATATATCACATGGACAACTAAAGAGTGTTTATTTCCTTGACAGTGGCGCCGTCCCTGGGTTAACGGGCACTTGGCCACGAAGAGTGGCTGTTCCATATCACTTCTGCAGAGGCCAGCAACATACTTCTCAGTTTATTGATGTAACAGTAATACAAATACATTCATTCCCCACTGAACAGTAATCCATCTAATATTAGCTCACATTTAAATATAATAGAATCAATATTTTAGTAAACCAGTATAACGTGTTTATACCACATAAATATTGCTACGAACATGAAAGCGAAACGTAATTTGTGGAGTGTCTAAGCGTAACGTTGCCTATTTTAACAATAATAGTTTCCTTAGGGTTATTCAAGATACTTTCTTTGTAACTAATTTTAAAAAGGCTGCATATAATGGATAATTATTCATTCATTTTGTTTATTTTCATGACTAATAATAATACTAATAATAATGATGATGATGATAATAATAATAATAATAATAATAATAATAATAATAATAATACTTACAAATGGCTTTTACAGAACTCGGGTCCACACCTGTGAAGTAACGGTCAGCGCGTCTGGCCACGAAACGAGGTGGCCCGGGTTCGATTCCCGGTCGAGGCAAGTCGCCTGGTTGAGGTTTTTTCCGGGGTTTTCCCTCAACACAATATGAGCAAATGTTATGTAACATTCGGTGCTGAACCCCGGACTCATTTCATCGGCATTATCACCCTCATCCCATTCAGACGCTAAATAACCAAAGATGTTGATAAAGCATCGTAAAATAAGGTACTAAAATAAAAAAATAAATACATAACACGGAGGTTCATTGCCGCCCTCACATTAACCCATCATCGGTCCCTATCCTGAGCAAGATTAATCCAGTACCTACCACATTAACCCACCTACCTCAAATCTATTTTAATATTATCCTCCCATCTATGTCTCGGCCTCCCCAAAGATATTTTCCCCTCCGGTCTTTCAACTAACACTCTATATGCATTTCTGGATTCACTCATAAGTATGTGCTACATGCCCTGACCATCTCAAACGTCTGGATTTAATGTTCCTAATTATGTTAGGTGAAGAATACAATGCGTGCAGTTCTGTGTTCTGTAATTTTCTCTACTCTCCTGTAACTTCATCTCTCATAGCCTCAAATATTTCCCTAAGCAACTTATTCTCAAACACCCATAACCTCTGGTCCTCTTTCAAAGTGAGAGTCCAAGTTTCACATCCATACAGAGCAACCGGTTACAACTGTTTTATAAATTCTAACTTTCACTTCTTTAAAAAGCAGAATAATAATAATAATAATAATAATAATAATAATAATAATAATAATAATAATAATAATCACCATCATATCAATAATAATAATAATAAAAATAATAATAATCCATGGCGCTACAGTCCGTGAAGGGCCTAGACCGACCAGCCGGCTGCTGGCCTCACGCCCACATGCCGAAGCAGGGGTGGACGATCATCCAACCAGAATGGAGATATCGTGTGGTTAGCACGATGATCCCCCCAGCCGTTATAGCTGGCATTCGCAACCGGATTTCGCTACCTATCGTAGCTCCCCAAGTGCATCACGATGCTAGGTGAGCACCGGTCCCATACACTGGCCAAAATTTCATGAGAAAATTTCTTCCCCCATGAGGACTCGAACCAGCGAGCATTCCGTAAGCGCGAGTCCTAGGCAGGATGCCTTTAGACCACGACGCCACGGCGCGGGAGTCATATCACGACTAGGCGTAAAAAATAGCTTGTAAGGGGTGTGTTAGTGACTACGTTACAAACTTTCAGAGATCATAAATATACAAACTGGTGATCAACTCAATAACTTTGCACAATGTTTTCGTTATATCCTGTTTCATATATGAAGAGTCCACTGCAAGAATGATGGATGTCATTGGGAATACATTTTTCAGGAGAAGCAATTGAAAGTTTTGAAATGCTTAGCGCTCAAAGCTTAACTGTGATTTTCCGATCATTACTGGACAATGACTATCACTGTTAATGCCATATAACCACAGTCTACTATATACAGTCGCGAAGCTCAATATGTAGTAAAAATGCAAACACGGGTAGTTGCCCACCACTAGGATCGCTACTATCGCCTCATCATCGCAGATCTCTCTCCTAGCAGCCGACAAAATATGTTACACTTTCGTTGTCGTGTTCTTTTGGAAAAATTAACACCATCCTTCCATTATTGAAATATTAAATGCATAGAGTTAATTTATTATTTTAATGAAGTATATTAAATTCCACCATAAACTCGAAGATACCTGCAACAAACAAGTTAATATAATTTTTGTTTGTGCAAAACGAACTGAAATTTACTATAATAGCTTCACTCATTCAAGATTATAGCGATAATTAACTATGAAACCAATAAATATTAATTTGCATTTCTCTTTACAACAATAATAATGGAAATATGAATTAATGGAGTAACTTACGTGTACCGGTACTTGTAGTGTAGGCTTACGTAGTTAACAAAGTGGGATGAGGTTAAGCAATAATAATCACACCAGAATTGGAAATAAAACGTGATCACTAAATTTTATTGTAACAGGCTTTTTCTACGTCTCTAGTAAAGCAACAAATAAAAATAACAACAAAATTAACAGCTATAATCAAAAACATGTCATTTGAAAAAAAAGTAGGCCTAAGCAATAATAATCCCACCAGAATTGAAAATAAAACGTGATCAATAAATTTCATTAAAACAAACTTAATTTTTCTACATCTTTAGTAAAATAACACATAAAAATAATAACAAAATTAATAGCTACAATTACAAATATATCCTCTGAAAAAAAAAGTAGACCTAACCTTTATTTCTCTGGAAATTTAGCAGCCTAAGTGACAGATCTTTAAGCGGTATCTAATGTCCTTTCGGTTAGACTGAAACATTTCATTGCGAAATTTAAGGATATAATGTATTCTAAACAGTCACAAAGAACTTCAAATTAACAGTTTTGTTTCTGCACAGCATTCTTGTGGAAACCCAGGAACCTTTCTGAATCTTTCGGAAATCGGACAAAGGATAATTCTGGCCTCTTTCTCTTACTGTTGCTACAATTTATAGCACTACAAACGTCTCCTCCTTGTCCCATATTATTATTGCAATTATTATATTTTAGCCATTAACATTTTCATTACAACCAATAACGAACATTTCACAAGCATCAATGTGAAATACGCAACGAGCTTGCACTCGATAGAAATACGACACAGTCCAAAGTCGACCGTGGACAGTCTATTGTGGACAGTTGCTAACCGCTTGGAGCGCTTTATCACGAGATTTGCAAAAAAACACCTCAAGCTTCGCGACTGTATATAGTAGACTGTGATATAACTCTGTATGTACATTCTATATGTCTTAAGCTATGCATTGACAGTCTTGGTTCATTTTCGATAAGAAAGTGACATCCATCATTCTTGCAGTGGACTCTTCACTTCTTTTGAAAGCATAATAATAATAATAATAATAATAATAATAATAATAATAATAATAATAATGATAATAATAATCATCATCATAATCATAAGCATCATCATCATCACCATCATATCATGACTAGGCGTAAAAAATAGCTTGTACGGGGTGTGTTAGCGACTAAATTACAAACATTCAGAGATAGTAAATAGACAAACTGGTGATCAACTCAACTTTGCACAATGTTTTCGTTATATCCTGTTTCATATATGCCATGATTAAGGAGATGCGCTGTACCATGGCGATTAAAGCGTTATGCTGCAAGCCAGATAGTCACGGGCTCGATTCCTGATGGGGTCACGGATATTTTTCTATCTAAGCCTTCCAGCAGCATTGTGGTGTGATATTAATTATTTTATTTTTACTGATATTCTGGAGAGAACGCTTATGTATATCATAACAGATATTTTAAACGATACCTAGTTTCTCAATTGCTACTTTCACATAGCGCAATTTACAGAAAATTATTAGATCATCAGTGACATTGCATAAGACAGAAACATGGGCATTACGACGAAGTAAAGAGAAGCGAATAATAGTACATTATGCAACGAGCCTATAATGATAGTAATTAAGACGCAAGTATGCTTGTTTATGAAACTCGCTTGCGCTCGTTTCATAATTTTCATACGAGCGTCTTAATTACCATTATAGGCAATTTTCATACGACTTTTTATGCTCGACCATATTTCTAACTTGAAATTATTCAGAAGTATCACTTTATTTGTATCTGACTCAAGATCGGAAGTGACCTTGTGCATAGCTCGTGTGAGATGTGAGCAGACGCGAAATATTGATTTTTTCCGAGGAACAATAATGTCATTGACCTTGATGTAGAGAATAACATGAAATAATTTTGGTATAACCTGGAAATTGATTTAGAATTGAAAAACGAGACGACAAATTGAATTTATTTGAATATTATTTACAATTAACGCTAATTATTATAGTGACAGAACATAATCTTCTGCGACAGTATTGGATTTCCGGCCTCCGTGACGTTTCCCTCGTTATCTTTCGATTGCATATCCGAGAATAATCGAAAGCCTGAACTTTAATGAATAGGTGTACTTTAATGACATGCATTAAAGTACTGCTACCAGGTGTATAATTACTACATTTCGGCATGGTCGAGCATAAAAGTATTTAAAATGTGGATATGGGGAAAAATAGAACGTGTGAAATAGTCAGATAGAATAAGAAATGAAGCTGTGTTGAAAAGAGTGGGCGAAGAAAGAATAATCCTGAAATTGATCAGGAAGAGAAAAGGAATTGGCTGGGTCACTGGATGAGAAAAAAACTGCCTACTGAAGGATGCACTGGAAGGAATGGTGAACGGGATAAAGGTTCGATGCAGAAGAAGATATCAGATGATAGACGATATTAAGATATATTGGATAATATGCGAAGATAAAGAGGAAGGCAGAAAATAGGGACGACTGGAGAATGTCGGGTTTGCAGTGAAAGAAAAACGTTCTTCGGCAGGAAACTATGAATGAATGGGTATAAAAATATCCTTGTTGAATTCAAAAATAATATGATTCATGTAAGTTAGCTTTAGATTGGTATATACACTCGAGTCAGAATAAATAAAAAGAAATCAATGTGTGGGTATACTCGTACGTTACATAAACATGCATACGTTAAAAAAACATTTATTAACTAAGCTCTTGTATTTCACTAAAGATGGATTTTCAAATAAGCCCTTCTTCAGTCAGAAACAATAGCTGCCCACACAAACCCACTGCTTTGCAGCTTAGCTGAGTTGACACTATATAATGCGATTTTCGAACCACTCAGGCATGGAGGGTCAAAGTTTATTTAGACGCCCATGCCTTTCTCTCAGTTCGATTAACAGTGTGGTGAGAAATCTTGTGTTTGATTGTGCATGCTCCTACGCTAAATAAATTACTAAAAATAACTAAATTATTACGTGAAATAAGAAACGTAAGGTAAACTGGAAAAGAAATTCCATCCAGAACGCGCCTCAAAAATGAAGTAAAATCACATAGAAATGCTTGTAAAACCACTAGAAAAATCGCAAGATAAGAAAATCAGTGTAAAATCATACAGGAACGTCTCAAAATTTCAAGTCTGAAAATAACGTAATATCACACAAATAACTTGAGATTGTGGAAAGAACCAACCGAAAACTGAATGCGAGAAAATGACTACCTAATGTCACAAAGCTAGATAAATTGCACAAATTCATGTTCAAATACCTCAAAAATAACTAAATGATATTACAAACTTAAATAAAAACTTTAAATAAAGCAGAAAATGCCTTCAAATGGCATAATGGTGACGCGAACCGCAATTATAAAGTGCAATTGTGAAGAAATTGTCTGAAAATTTAACAAAGGTAAAAAAAAATAACGTATAATTATAAAAAATGTTTAGTTGGTTATTTAACGACGTTGTATCAATTGCTATGTTATTTGCACGGAGTTTGCGCAACAACAGGAATTACAAATGGTTTTTAAGGAACTCGCAGGTGCATTGCCGCCCTCACATAAGCCAGCCATCGGTCCCTATCCTGTGCAAGATTAATCCAGTCTTTATCATCATATCTCACCTCCCACAAATTAATTTTAATATTATCCTCCCATCTACGTCTCGGCCTCCCCAAAGATCTTTTTCTCTCCTGTCTCCCAACTAACACTCTATATGCATTTCTGGATTCTCTCATACGTGCTACATGTCCTGCTCATCTCAAGCGTCTTACATTGAAATTTCTTTATTTTATTTAACTAGCTAGCTAGCGAGTGAAAATTAAAATTATAAAACAAAAGTGTTTCTAGCCACTACAGTAAGAGCCCGGCTCGTGTATGTTGTGGTCTTAGCCAATAACATAAAATTTACAAGGCAGTTTACTAAATAGGCCTACAGTAAGTAACTTAATGCAAATCAATAAATAACATACAAGAGCAAAAAAAAAAAAAAAAAAAGAAGAAAGAGAAAAAGAGAGAGAAAAACAAATCTAATAGGCTATAAATTGACAATCAGACAGAAGACAGTGTTATTCAATAAAAACATGAATATAGTCGACAAAAATAAAAGTTAAAAAAATACACACATTTGTTAATATTATATACCATGAATAATCTTATAAATTTCTTTCTTAAAAGCTTCAATTGTAAAATATTTCAAATTTGCAAAATGGTTTGTAATTTTATTATAAAGTCTTGGGCCGGAACTAGCACCGTGTTTAAGGGGTGCACTTGTATGACATTTAATGTCATCGGTTTGATGTTGAATTATGTCAGGTGAAGAATACAATGCGTGCAGTTCTGCGTTGTGTAACTTTCTCCATTCTCCTGTAACTTCATCCCTCTTAGCCCCAAATATTTTCCTAAGAACCTTATTCTCAAACACTCTTAATCTCTGTTCCTCTCAAACTAAGAGTCCAAGTTTCACAGCCATACTGTTTTATAAATTCTAACTTTACGATTTTTTGACAGCAGACTGGATGACAAAAGTTTCTCAACCGAATAATAACGGGCATATTTATTATTTTTTTAGTAGGTTATTTTACGACGCTTTATCAACAGCTCAGGTTATTTAGCGTCTGATCGAAAGTTACTCAGCATTTGCTCATATTGGATTGAGGGAAAACCCCGGAAAAAACCTCAACCAGGTAACTTGCCCCGACCGGGAATCGAACCCGGGCCACCTGGTTTCGCGGCCAGACGCGCTAGCCGTTACTCCACAGGTGTGAACTGGGCATATTTATTCTGCGTTTAATTTCCTCCCGAGTGTCATTTATATTTGTTACTGTTGCTCCAAGATATTTGAATTTTTTCACCTCTTCCAAGGATAAATTTTCAATTTTTATATTTCCATTTCGTACTCGTATAATATTCTGGTCACGAGACTTAATCATATAGGGCCCTATTCATAGACATTCTTAGCGCGGGCTTTCGGTGGATGATCAGCGAACTAACGTTTTTCATATTCATAAATCAGTGTTAGCTATATGATATGATATGATATGATATGATATGATATGATATGATATGATATGATATGATATATGAAGGGTACACGGGAAAAACGATCAAGGTCCATCAAAAATCGAAATTGAGTTAATAATCCTATATTATAGTGAAAAGGAAGTACTATCATGTGGTCTAGCTAGTAATAAGAAATAATCGTTCTTGACATTCCACTACGTCAATTTCTATTAAATACACACATAAGAAAGTATTAAGTAATTAAACTTTAAAATTCGTTTTTCTCGAAACTTTCTAAAATGGACCTTGATCGTTATTCCCGTGTACACTTCATATGATATGATATGATATGATATGATATGATATGATATGATATGATATGACATGATATGATATGAATCCTGTTTAGCACGCTCATAGCGCGGGCTAGCGAAATGTCTATGAATAGCACCTTATAATTTCTCTTTTCAGGATTTACTTCCAAACCTATCTCTTTACTTGCTTCAAGTAAAATTCCCTTTTTTCCCCTAGTAGTTTGTCGATTTTCTCCTAACATATTCATGTTATCCGCATAGATAAGCAGGTGATGTAACCCATTCACTTTCAAACCCTCTCCCTTAACAGTTAAAACAGCTAAACTTAAAAACCATTAACTTTGTCGCCAAATAATTAAGAAAACCTCCAGAAAAGTCGTTAGTCGCTATTTCCTAATTTTTGTTGTTATACTACACCCCGTCAAAACCGCTGATGTTGGCAACACTGACCACGGTTGCATGTCACCAAAATTAAATTAGATAATATTATCACTTGGGTGGGGAGGCGTCACTTGGTGAGCTAGGACAAGAGTTTCTCTTCTTTCCCTAAGAATCCGCGAGCTCTGAGTGGACCACATTTACGACAGTCACGTGCCCGGCACCTGATACGCTACTGATCGTGAGACACTGCAGATCCGACGCCGCAGTTGTTCATGCACAATGTTCCCTGATATGTGCTCCTCTGAATGCTGCCCAGCTTTATTTATGTGCTACGCTAACCTATACAATCCGTCACATATTTCACAGGGTTGTATAGGAAACACTTTATTATAGACATCCAGGAATTCCTCACGATGTCCATAAAGCCAGCAAATGGAGAGCATTATACCAACTTTATTACATCAAGAACAGTACAAGGTTCGGACTTGCACGGCCAGTCTGCGAACTTGACATTGACCTTTTTGTAATTATGGAGGATCCAGTCAGCAAGAATTGAAGTTTCTCCTTCACTTTTAAATTCAGTGGCGGGAAGCCAAAGATGCACTCGGGTTATACCGCGGCGTTTCTGCGGATAGGTTGTAACTCGAGTTGTAAGACAATCCCGCTATAGGCCTATCCGATACCTACTAATTTTCTACAATTACTTTCTAACATAATTTGTTTTTGAGATGTGTGCATTAGTCTATATGCAAATAATTTTTGCACGATATGTTTCCATGTATTGTGGGTCCCTATCACCACGGCATGGCGCGTCCTCAGGTTGCGGATCGAGGAGACGGCCTCCAGATATGGAGGGTAGCTGTGAATATATTGAATAAGCAGTCGCGGACAGCCGATGAGGGGTGGTCCTCCAGCTTGGGGGTTGGGCGAAGGGCTAACAACCCATCACCGTAAAAAACAGTTTGTTACGAATCCTTCAACACAGAATAAATATGGGGAATGCCTGTTATTCGGTTGAGAAGCTTTTATCATCCAGTCTGCTGTCAAAAAATCTGAAAGTTATAATTTATAAAACAGTTACATTACCGGTTGTTCTTTATGGTTGTGAAACTTGGACTCTCACTTTGAGAGAGGAACATGGTTAAGGGTGTTTGAGAATGCTTAGGAAAATATTTGGGGCTAAGAGGGATGAAGTTACAGGAGAATGGAGAAAGTTTCACAACACAGAATTGCACGCATTGTAGTCTTCACTTGACATAATTAGGAACATTAAATCCAGACATTTGAGATGGGCAGAGCATGTAGCACGTATGGGCGAATCCAGAAATGCATATAGAGTGTTAGTTGGGACGCCGGAGGGAAAAAGACCTTTAGGGAGGCCGAGACGTAGATGGGAAGATAATATTAAAATGGATTTGAGGGAGGTGGGATATGATGATAGAGAATGGATTAATCTTGCTCAGGATAGGGACCAATGGCGGGCTTATGTGAGGGCGGTAATGAAGCTCTGGGTTCCTTAAAAGCTAGTAAGTAAGTAAGTAAGTAAGTAAGTAAGTAAGTAAGTAAGTAAGTAAGTAAGTAAGTAAGTAAGTAAGTAAGTAAGTAAGTACGATAGTGTGTTTTCTCATCGTTACAGCAAACGGCCGGCACCATTGAAAATTGATTTTACTGAATTCAGAGTTGCCAACCTAGATAAGTATGTTGAAATATTACAACTAACTGTTCTATAATTGTAATGAAAACCACTGCCTTCTATATATGCTACAATCCTATAATGCATGTAAAATTCATAAGCAAAACGCAATGTTAATATTTAATATACATTATACGAAACAAATCACTGTATTTGAAATGTACCGAATTTTATTTAAACAATTCAAACTTCACTGAACAAAATTAAATAAAAATTATTCCAACTGAACACGAAATATTACAAGTACCTGAATCATTTTTACTCTTTCACATTGAAGTTGATGGTGAAGTTCGTACGTTGGCCAGACTGCTAACCTTCAGTCAGCTGTTCATAGTATAATGTACTGTATAATAAGATTCTTAATATATATATATTTCAAAAATACTATCGTGCAAAAAATACTGTACAATACAAGTTTGTGAAGTGCATTACAAAATCTCGGAAACTAAAAAACTCGCTCTGCTCGTTTTTGAAACTTTTCCTCGAATTTGTAAAAAAAAAAAAAAAAAAAAAAAAAAAAAAAACACTTTCCAACCTTGTATCGTAATATACTATTTCACTTTATATGCTGGTGTCTGAATAAATATAGAGAGGACGGAACATGATTAGTTAGGGAACGGATTTCTACATATATACATAAATATATATATATATATATTTATATATATTAGTAATTGAAGTGGCAAATGGTTTAATAAAAATGAAACTGAATAAACATAGCCTTCTTGACTAGTAATCGTCCACAGAGTTCAATGAAGACTGTATAGTTGGCACAACTGGTAACAAGAGAACAACTCATCGTAACACACTATTGCTACCTAGCGGAATATTTGTAATGATGAGATGGTACAATAATGCATATTCAAGACAGTTCAGTATTTTAATAAGTCAATTAATATTTTATTGTATTAGAGCACTTTATTTCTTCTAATCTTTATATATTTTCTTCTAATCGTGTAATAGTAAATTAAATCCCACTCGAGTTTTGATTTTCTCTAGATAAATCTGCTCGTGTTCCAGTCGCAAATTTAACGATAAAATGAAAACTTCTAGTGAGATTACTATAGGAAAATGTTTCCTTCTTTCTGATAAAACATTTTCTTCTTTCCTAAGGACGTGCTCGCTACCGAATTCTTCTAGGGTTGCACTCATGTCCAACCGCCTAGATTTAGACCTGAACAGCAGCAGCAGACCTGAACTAAATAGCGTTAGATAACGTCAAGCTATACCCCATAATATGTACCTACACTATCGCGGGTTGTTTGGAGGCTTTAGGTAACCAAACGTAGAACTCTAGTTATAACAATCCATGGAACGTGTTGATAGAACTTAATAACTAATCTGTCTCTTCAGGAACAAAATAGGTTTTATCTAAAATCCGATGTCTATTGTCAGCGCATTTCGAACTGGCGGATCAAGGCCAAGCAGTGGACTGAATTTGCCACATGTGCTTACCCCCAATTCTGGACCATTCTCCTTAACTAAAGTCCGCTGGGACAGCCAGGATTACCAGTGCTTCAGATCAGTGACTCATGCGTTATTTGTACTGTTCTCCAACCACGAGAAAGTCTCCTGGGAATGAAAAGGAAGCGGGGTGATGCTGTGAATGAATGTTGATGTCATAAGGTCACATACGTGGGCAGTCGTATCTCTATTGGCTATCTCTCAAAGCACAAACCATAACACTGATATACACATTTTTATACTACCCTATTTACAAGATTAGATCACTGTTAATCTCCTGGTATTTTAATCCTCTCCATACAGGAAATAACATATGCAGGAGAGCGCATGATTTTTAAACTGACGTTATAACTCTAATATTATCTACTTCGCTCCAATAGATGACGCAATAGTAAGCACATTCCTTTCACGGTTTATCTCCTGGTTGGAGAACACTACGTTTATACGTGACCTTGATTCGCCAGTTCGAAATTCGCTCAATATACCATAGTTATTATATGACCTGTTTTCTACAGGTCGACAGGCATCTAACTCCTACGGAAAATTCCTCTCTGTGACACAGTGCAGAGGCACAACTACTTTTGACATCGAGTATAAAAATCATTCCCCATATCATAATAGGCTACAGCAACAGACATTCAAATCAACCTGATAAATTTTCATCGTGTTACAAAATACTTGTCAGCTGGATCTACAATCAGTGTATTTCAACGCTCGCTGTCATAACATATCTGTGACTTCAGCTTTATGCATTTTATAGAGGAGTCTGAGTGTCTGCCTTCCCTGAAATTTAACCTCAGAGTATGCCGCAAGGTGTGTAAAGATGCGAGACTTTGATCGCACATTCCAGCTAGGGAGAAATCTTGTAAGCCTTGATACAGCACGACTCGATCCACTTGTCTCTACAAGATCACAGACGGAACCGTATTTACGACCCAAGTTGTGGCACGGCTGCCATATCTGCACCCTCCAGGGCGCGAAGTCGAATCCAAGTTCCATCAAAACTTTAACTTTGTTTCTGTATAGCAGAGGACAAAAGAGAGAGAAGCAAGCGTGTTGTTTGGGGTAAAGTAGAAAATCTTATCCCAATGCAACCATTCTTCTTGGAACAAGCAAAGATAGGCTACTAAGGATCAATTGCTTTTTTTTGTAAGTCATTTCTTCCAACCATTATAGATAATTTCATAGATTACTATTATTTCATCGCCCTTATGGCCAGTTTCTCCAAGAAACCTTTAATTTGGCTTACTTACTTACTGGCTTTTAAGAAACCCGGAGGTTCATTGCCGCCATCACATAAGCCCGCCATTGGTCCCTATCCTGAGCAAGATTAATCCAGTCTCTACCATCATATCCCACCTCCCTCAAATCCATTTTAATATTATCCTCCCATCTACGTCTCGCCTCCCCAAAGGTCTTTTCCCCTCTGGCCTCCCAACTAACACTCTATTTTCATTTCTGGATTCGCCCATAAGTGCTACATGCCCTGCCCATCTCAAACGTTTGGATTTAATGTTCCTAATTATGTCAGGTGAAGGATGCAATGCGTGCAGCTCTGCGTTGTGTAACTTTCTCCATTCTCCTGTAACTTCATCCCTCTTAGCCCCAAATATTTTCCTAAGACCCTTATTCTCAAAAACTCTCAATCTCTGTTCCTCTCTCAAAGTGAGAGTCCAAGTTTCACAGCCATACAGAACAACCGGCAATATTGAGTACATATATAATTATATATATATAGTATATAATCATCATTCCTAGTTACCTTGGCACGTTGAGATTCCACATTTTCTAAATTTTCAATATATAGCCTAATAACTCAGTATCAAAATAAGCAGCCAATATGATAATCAGCTCACTTTTGAAGATTATCTTCCATATATTAGCTTTCCAAAGTGTCTTTTAAATGTTATGTTATCAGTTATTTACGAAACATTCCTTAAATAGAGACATAAAACATTATTTTCACAACTTCTGTTTGAACAGGTGTGGTTTCATCTGCCATATTTAATTATCTGTCAAATGAGTTAACCGCCTAAAATCCTACATTTAAATTTAACAAACACTTAACAATCTGTTAAGCCAAACTAGTGTTGAAGACGTGAAAAAACTATATTTAACAAACTGTTTAGAATTTAATATTCTTTAAGTTTTCTAACAATAGGCTTACTTACTTACTTACTTACTTACTTACTTACTTACAAATGGCTTTTAAGGAACCCGAAGGTTCATTGCCGCCCTCACATAAGCCCGCCATCGGTCCCTATCCTCTATCATCATATCCCACCTCCCTCAAATCCATTTTAATATTATTCTCCCATCTATGTCTCGGCCTCCCCAAAGGTCTTTTTCCCTCCGATCTCCCAATAGGCTACTTGGAGAATTTTATATATTGCGTAATTTTAATTCGTTGCAAATTTTACAACCTGTATTCTCACATTTTTTCGTCATGTCATGTCCGACGTATAAAGGTTCTTACAATTTTGATGCTAGGAATATGAAATTTTTACTTATGGTTATATACCGTGGTTAACAAAATAGTGCATGGGTTTTACGAATACTTCTGAAATAAAAAATGAAATATTTATGGCCAGTTTGTCCAAGTAATGTTTAATTTTGCTTAACGAATATTAAATTAACAGTCTGTTTATTTTTAACGCTTTGTTAATGTATTTTCCATTTGTTCAACATAATTTTGTTTAAGATAACCAACACTTAACTATAACGTCTGTTAGCACTATTTTAACTACTCAACAGCAGTTGATAATGATTCTACACATGTAAGACAATTTTTGATTGGCTAAAATTAATCTTTAAATTCTATATTATAGAGTGAGTCATGAAACTTGCATAAAATGACAACCTGTTATAGTAGGCCACGCTCCATAAACAAACAGTTGACAAATGAAAGTTGTAGGTGACGTGCTGAATAATAATTACAAAGTAAGGTTATGTTTGAATAATTTCGAGGGAAAAATTGTTCCGGGGCCGGGCATCGAACACGGGACCTTTGGTTTAACGTACCAACTCTCTACCACTGAGCTACCCGGGAACTCTACCCGACACCGATCCAATTTTTCCCTCTATATCCACAGACCTCAAAGTGGGCTGACAACCGTGAAGCAACCAACTTCGAGTGCACACTAACTCCGTGTGACTTAAATTGTGGTTTTCTGTTAACGAACAGTGACGTGTATTATGCAAATCAAGATTTCAGGTATAACTCCCTGTAAAGTTGATTTGAATAATTTCGAGGGAAAAATTGTTCCGGGGCCGGGCATCGAACCCGGGACCTTTGGTTTAACGTACCAACGCTCTACCACTGAGCTACCCGGGAACTCTACCCGACACCGATCCCTCGAAATTATTCAAATCAACTTTACAGGGAGTTGCACCTGAAATCTTGATTTGCATAAGGTTATATTTCCTCATTGTTATTATGGATACGAAATACGAAAGAAATAAAATAACACTGATGTATTTAAACAGTCCAAAGTGTTTTTTAAATGTTGTATTACCAGTCATATGCTAAACATTCCCTACAGAGAGACACAAAATATTAATTTCGCAACTTCTGTTCGAACAGCTGTGGAAACATCGGACGTATTTTACTAACTGTTAAACGAGTTAACTGCCCGAAATCCTACATTTAAAATTAGCAAACTGTTAACAATCTGTTAAACCAAACTGGTGTTGAAAACACAATTTTATTAATTAACAAACTGTTTAGAGTTTAGCAGTCGTTAAATTTTCTAACAATACTTGGAAAAACCGGACATTATAGTGACAGAAACATTGATATTTTACTGAAAAAATGACCGACACATTTCATTTTGAAATACGCAGATTTTTTAAAATATTTTTGTTAATTACTCAGGAACTAATTGACTCTCAGAAATGAAACTTCACCACATCATTATCCATCAAACCGTGATTACTATGTGCACAAAAAATCAAGGACATAGCTTGGAAAATGTAGAGAATAGAAATTTCACTCATCACCTTCTCTTTAATTAATAAGCTAGTGTAAATACTGATTTGTAATAGCTGCAATACATAACAGAATTATATAAGTTTTAACATTTACTAGATCAAACATAACATCTTCAATTCCCATCAAAATAACCAACAAAATTCAAACAGTAGCTAAAGTCTAAAACTTCCACCATATATTTGGGACTATCTACAATAAATAATAATCGGAAACAAATATTAATAAATAAAAACAACTGACATTCTATAAAACGATGTCGTTACCTTCCTTGATGTATGATTGCGAACCCTGCTCCTCCGGAAGAACAGATGAAAGGCAGTTGGATTCGGAAGAAATGAAGTTTTGAAATACGCAGGAGAGTACACAATTTCAGATAAGAAACGAAATGCTGAAATAAGAGAGAAATTAAATATGAAAAGTCTGTTTGAACAAATAAAAAAGAAAACAAAGTTGGTCTCAAAATTTTCAAAGAATCGCCAAACTTCTAATGGATTACAAACCTACTGGAATACAAGGTCTGGAAGACTGAGGATAAGGTGAGGGGGCTTAAGGACGGAAAGAACTGATAAGCTCAGTCCCTGAAGTTGACGATGTAACTTGGTCTTAAGCATAGATTACAGTCAACTGAATTCCTGCTTAGAAGCCCTTGTATGTAACAATTTCTGTAACATTAATTAAAAGAGTTTTTGACGCATTTTTCTTTGCAAAGTAAAATTTATTCTCAAATACTGTTTTGCAGTTAATTTTAGGCTTACATTCCGCAACCAATTACAACGTCTGGCAATAAAAATAATACATTAGCCAATTGTGAAACTTTTTTTCCTGAAAAGTTGGCAAATTCCTATATACAACGTTCTTCCAGACTTAATTATCTCTTAAAATATTTGATATCCACAAATTTATAACAATGTCTTACTGAATTTCGTTCATAAAAACCGAAATATATTTAATTTGTATTCACATAAACATAAAACTAATAGATCAGACAACATGTACCTGACAGAACCTAAATGTAACTGTAGCTTATAATCACAATAGCAACTCCCGTCCAAGGCTCTATAACAATAAAGCTAAATTACCGAACATTTAATTTGCTAATGCTCTTTATTTAAAATATCAATTAAAATTATTGTTTAGAGAGAAAATATAAAATAGTTTCAATTACCGTAATGTCTGTGTTTTTTTTCCCTCTTTTTACTTTTTATTATGATAATTAATAAAATGTCTTAAAAATTTGTGGGATGCCCCCTGAGCACGAGTATGTACTCTTTCTGGGGATGCCAGAGGGTAAAAAAAATTGGTAACTTATTTGTTCTAGCAATAAATTATTATTATTATTATTATTATTATTATTATTATTATTATTATTATTATTATTATTGTTAACATGAAATGGCATTACCTTCATTTTTATGCAGCATTTATACCGCTGTGATTCTGTCCCCAGAGCCTCGTTTGTTAAAACAGGTTGTACCACGGGAAGGTGAGGATGGGATTTGAGTAGGAGAGGTTATGGAATGCACTTCACTACTCCTTGCAACCCAGGTAGATCTATATAATGTAAAAGTGTCAGAGAATGAAACCAAAAGTAGACATTTCAAAGCAAGAATATACAGAGTGATTCAGTCACTATGTTACAAAATTTTAGGAATGATAGAAGTCATCAATATGAACAACAACAACAACAACAACAACAACAACAACAACAACAATATGAACTTATGTCCGGAAAACGTTCCGTTTCGTAGTTACAAGCGTAGATATGTTAGTGTAGCCAGCTAGAATCGAACTCAGGGCCATTCTTTTGAAGTTTGGTTGCAGACAATCTGTTCCTGCAAACGTTGGTGATTTCTCATAAACATTATATGCTAGTCGGCATAGTAAATGCTATTTTGACCATTGAAACCTTACAAAGTTCTTTCCATTTCCTTCTGCACTTCAATAAATGAAATGCATATTAGCAAGTTGCAAAGTTTGATCAATCAAAATATCATTTACGATGTCCAACAAGCTTATACCATTTTTATGAGAAATCACCAAACTTCAAAAGGATGGCCTTGAGTTCGAATCCAGCTGGTTACATTAACTAACTAAAGGCTGGTTCACAATAAACCGGGAACGAGAACCAGAATGAAAACGAGAAGCAGAGGACGTGAATATGAAAATTTTTGATTCACAATAAACCGAGAACGTAGACGACTATGCATATCGATATGCATGTCAATAACGATATGTAAAGTCGATATTACGCATTCTGATGTTATTTGTGTATAACTGACCAATAGCGTTCTCTCATGAGTACAAGGCAGCCAACATAAACACAGGTTAACCAACTTCGAAATTTCAACTGAAACATTTCATTATGTTCGGTACTATAAATATTCCCATGCATCTTTATTATCACAACCTATTTTAAGTCTACCATAACGTAAAATAATTAGAGAAGAAACATTTGTAATAGAACAAAAATGAACACAACAGTAGTTATTGAATTGAAGCATGAATATGTAGTGTGTCATACAACCAATACAGTAATAAAATATGATTCACTTACGATCGGTGTTCAAAGATGCAGCTATTGAAAGACACGTTTTCTCCTTCGTTTTCTCATCTTTATACGAGGCGCGCCGCTTATCGTAAACGTGAGGATTTTCCTCAACACTCAATATTATAATCTCATGAAATAAAACTTGCTCCATGACGCACAGCACAGAAAAAAATAATGCATAGGTTATGTCACGGTCTTCTTTCTACAAAATATATGACAACAAAATATCTTTTAGATGACAATAGAATGAATCTAGTGGGCTGTGATCGGAAACGTGAACGCCAAAGTTGAAACTTGGCCAACTCTCCGTTCCCGATCCTGGCAAGCCCTTCGTTAATTGTGAATGCTCACATTTAAATGTACACATTTTAACAATTTTACCGTTTTCGTTTTCGTTTTCGTTCCGATTCTCGTTTTCGGTTTATTGTGAACCAGCCTTTTATCTTGGCTTTTTACTACCAAACGAAACGTTTCCGGACATAGGTTCCTATATGAACATTGTTCATAATTGTCTCCTCTATCAACGTTTGAGATGGGCAGGGCATGTAGCACGTATGTGCGAATCCAGAAATGCATATAGAGTGCTGGTTGGGAGGCCAGAGGGGAAAAGGCCTTTGGAGAGGCCGAGACGTAGATGGGAAGATAATATTAAAATGGATTTGAGGGAGGTGGGATATGATGATAGAGACTGGATTAATCTTGCTCAGGATAAGGACCAATGGCGGGCTTATGTGAGGGCGGCAATGAACCTCCGGGTTCCTTAAAAGCCAGTAAGTAAGTAAGTATCATCCCTAAGAGTTTGTAACATAGTCACTGAATCACCCTGTATATCCAAAATTGAGGTATATTATCATATAATGGAACAGATAAAGCTCTTGAAATACCATAGCTGCAACAATAGTTACAGAAGGAATAAGTGATAGGGGCTTTGAAATAAAATGTTGATATTTCTCTCGTAGTTCTACGAAAGGATATACAGCATAGTGAAGTCATGCACCTGTATTCATTATTACAATACATTCTTTGTGATAAGTAAGATTGTAATGAATATGTTTTCTAGTATAAACATGTGCCCGAAATATTCGTGCTTTTCAAGGAGGCTAAATAAAGCTTCAGAGTTTTAAAAAGAAGTAGGGTGTCGTTCCTAGGAAGATTTTTATGTCTGCTTTTATCTCCTATATGTAGAACCGACCGCATAGAAGCAATATGGCGGTGAAAGCACGACGACTCGTCATCCCAACATGTGTGAGTGCCATCAGGCCGCATGTTCTCCACTTCATCTCTGGCGTCATGGACTCCATAACTGACGTCACTCAAATATTCCGCTGTCAAAAATCTGTTAAAATGTAGATCAAGTTATGGGGTCTTGGCGCCGACTCCAGATATATTTCGACCTCGCGTTTCATGCAAATCTAGCGCTCTCTCGGACGTCTTATAAACGTAAACACGACTCACCATCTGTCTGTCACACGTTCTGGGTTCAAACTGCTTGAAATCCTGTGCGAAAACTTCTGACAAGAATTACACAAGATTTCCGGGATTAATAACCGTTATGATTCACGAGGTAACGAACGGCTTAGTTTGTCTCAGTGTCAAATCTAGGGGCCTCGCCGCGGCCATAGTAAAATTACACGCCTTACATCAGCACCCGTGACGTCACAACAGATGTGCTATGCCTCGCACTTGGTAGGTTAATCCCTAGATTGTTTCTCTTAGGCCCAATTGTATAAAGCTCACTGACTAAAGATCAACTTTGATCGAAGATCGAAAAGTGAACCGAGTTCAGACACTTTTTCTATTGTATAAAACTTTTCTGCGATCAAATTACCTTGGTTCAAATGCAATCTAAGTTCACGTGAAAAGGATTTGGCAACATCGCATAAACAGATGAAATATGTGATGCGCGGACCATGTTGTACAAGTTTGTTCAGTGTTGCCAATCTAGTGACTTTAAGGCCCAATTGTATAAAACTCCCTGACTAAAGATCAACTTTGATCGAAGATCGAAAAGTGAACCGAGTTCAGACACTTCTTCTATTGTATAAAACTTTTCTGCGATCAAATTACCTTGGTTCAAATGCAATCTAAGTTCACGTGAAAAGGATTTGGCAACATCGCATAAACAGGTGAAATACGTGATGCGCGGACAGGATTGTTCAGTGTTGCCAATCTAGCGACTTTAACTCTTTTTCAACAACAATTTCTTTTAACTTTTATGTTGCTTAAATAGGGATTTAGTGACCTTTTTAGCACCTCATAGTGACAAAATTTAATCTTTCTTTGTTGATAATGAGAAATCTAGCGACTTTCCAACTACTTTTTCGCGACTTTCCGTACACTCTGTTGGAGACACTGGTTTTTTGTGCAATGTAAATAATGGCGGACAATAAGAAGAAGGTTGACTGTTCTCCGAGTTGTTATCATGTTATGGTGTTTGATACTGCTAAACATAATAAAGCTTTATAAAACGACAATTTTCGTTTAGTAATACAGTTAATTGAAAACTTATGAATGTACCTGTCATATCCATTAATAATTAATAGTTGTTATAAACATAATATAATTATACGTTATGTTATTTGATACTGCTGAACACGATAGAGCCTTATAAAATATAAGATTGTTTGTGTATTAAGACAAAAAATTGAAAGAAATATATACATAAATGTACCTATCATATCTATTAATATTATTAATAATGGATATTTTATTTGCACAATCTGTCACTCGTATATTTCAAACAGAAAAGAAATAACTGAACTTGGATCATCTAACTTAATCGGAGAAATTTCTTCAGTCAAAGTTGACTTTAGTTTGAGACAAATTAATCTCAGATTAGACTTTATACAACACAAAATTCCAAGTTCAGCTGAAACAAGGATCAATTTAACCTCTGATCTAAGATTAAATGGTTTATACAATCGGGCCTTACTCTTTTTCAATAACAATTTCTTTTAACTTTTATATTGCTTAAATAGGGATTTAGCGAACTTTTTAGCACCCCATAGTGACAAAATTTAATCTTTCTTTGTTGATAATGAGAAATCTAGCGACTTTACAACTACTTTTTGGCGACTTTCCGTACACTCTGTTGGAGACACTGGTTTGTTTTGTGCAATGTAAATAATGTCGGACAATAAGAAGAAGGTTGACTGTTCTCCAAATTGTTATCATGTTGTGTTTGATACTGCTAAACATAATAAAGCTTTATAAAACGACAAATTGAAAATTTATGAATGTATCTATCATATCCATTAATAATTAATGGTTGTTATAAACATAATATAATTATAGGTTATGTTATTTGATACCGCTGAACACTATAGAGCCTTATAAAAAATAAGATTGTTTCTGTATTAAGGCAAGAAATTGAATATATATATATATATATATATATATATATATATATATATATATATATATATATATATATATATATATGTAACTACCATATCTATTAATATTAATAACAATGGCTATTCCATTTTCACAGTCTGCCATTCGTATATTTCAAACAGAAAAGAAATAACTGAACTTGGATCATCTAACTTAATCGGAGAAATTTCTTCAGTCAAAGTTGACTTTAGTTTGAGACAAATTAATCTCAGATTATACTCGTACTTTATACAACACAAAATTTCAAGTTCAGCTAGAACGAGGATCAATTTAACCTCTGATCTAAGATTAAATGGTTTATACAATCGGCCCTTAAGGTCGTTTCCACTATTTAACATTTAACAACAACATGTTAAATGTTAAATTGTTTACCGTTAACATCCCAACATGTTGAGTGAACATGTTAATGCCAATTTCATTTAACACTTTGTCCACACTGTTAACCATGTTAAACTTCACTTTCTTTGCGTAGTCCACCATAAACAGTCTATGAGATTTTAATGTATACAGTGTCTTATTTTCAAACCTTGGACAGTGGAATTAGATGATGATTTGGTTTTTGTGATTGCCTCTATTGCTTGTTACAAGGCCTTGAAAAGGAAGAAAATAAGAATGTGGGTGCGGCAATATCTTAGTAAAAGACACTATGCAGGATACATTCTAAACGAGCTTAAAGTTGAAGATCGATTTGGATTCAAAAACGTGCTGAGAATGTCAGAACACGATTTTAATACAGTGCTGCAAAAAATAATTACTGTTACATAAAAAAAGATCCAATTTAAGAGCAGCCATTTCATCTCAATTAAATCTTTCCGAAGTTTTACAAACGTTAATATATATCACCAAATACGACCATTACTGACGTCAACATAGCATTAACGTTTAGCGTACGACGAGAGTGCGAAAACTCTCTATTGTATTCTCGAGAACAGTTAAATAATAATTCCATTTCTGTAAAACAGTCGGCCTTCTTTGTTTTGTCTCTGTATCCGTTTGCAGACACATTCCACAAACAAGGCCTTTCCATCAGTGCATTAATTTTATTCTAACGTCTGTTCTTTCGTCCACTCCATTCGAACAACTTACAGCCAACACCAAGGACCAATGATAGTTTAAAAAATGATCAAGATACGCGGCACAAAATCTATGGAAATTGTACGAACTTCGCCGAACTGTACAGACCCTGCACGAGCAAATGAATTGACTTGACATGCTTTCCATTGCTGCTGGACCACACGCCAACATGTTAAAAGTGTTAACTTCAACATACTCAGTCAACATGTTAAAAGCAGCTACACACGACCCAATCTGGAGGGTCCGATTTGCAGGGACCCTGCCGATCGGGTGGTGTGTAGGCTTGCAGGGACAACAAACCTCGTGTCGGGTGGTTGGTTCGGGCAGCCACCCAATCTGCCGACTCCCCCACTCCAACACCCTGCAAGTTGGGTCGTGTGTAGCACGATCGGACCGATTTCTTGTCAGTTGCAGCTTGCAGAAGTGGCGTTTATGAAGAACTGAGAGCAGTGACAGTGAGTGCCACGTGAAATGACGGAAAAGGAGAAAGAAGTCTGGAGGGATATTTTTGAACTGTATAAAGAAATGCCTTGTTTATGGGACATTTCAAACGCAAATTATCTGAACAGAGATATGCGTAATCAGGCTTTAGAAATTCTTCTCGAAAAATGCAAATTATGTAGTGCACAGCATGCCAACACAATAGGATCACCGTTATCAATATGCACAGCTATGCTTTGTCGGAAATATGAGAAGAGTTTAAATGTTTTCTTATTTTTAAGAGGTTAGCTACAGCTTATAGCAGTAAAATTTTGGAAATATTAAACATTTTTTTCCTCCATTACTGTATCTTGTACAACAATGAAAATTAATATGTATAAAACACTGTCCTTCTGCTTACTTACTTACTGGCTTTTAAGGAACCCGGAGGTTCATTGCTGCCCTCACTTAAGCCCGCCATTGGTCCCTATTCTGAGCAAGATAAATCGTCTCTATCATCAAATCCCACCTCCCTCAAATCCATTTTAATATTATCTTCCCATCTACGTCTCGGCCTCCCCAAAGGCCTTTTTCTCTCCGGCCTCCCAACTAACACTTTATATGCATTTCTGGATTCAGATAATACAATATAATATTTGTTTTATTCAGTCTTATGACAAATCAATTATTAAAATAATGACTTATATTTCATAACATGTAGTCATTGAGTTTTATACAAATAAGTTACGAACGTTTTCGCCCATTCAGGCATCTTCAAGTTCAGTGTACAATATCTCATTAATAAAGTTTAATAATGAGATATTGTACACTGTACCTGAAGATGCCTGAATGGGCGAAAACGTTCGTAACTTATTTGTATAAAACTCAATGACTACATGTTATGAAATATAAGTCATTATTTTAATAATTGATTTGTCATAAGACTGAATAAAACAAATATTATATTGTATTATCTGTATTAACATTGACAATCTGAATATTTACAACATGCTTTCTAAGTTAATTTCTGGATTCGCCCATAGCCTACGTGCTACATGCCCTGCCCATCTCAAACGTCTGGATTTAATGTTTCTAATTATGTCAGGTGAAGAATACAATGCATGCAGTTGTGTAACTTTCTCCATTCTCCTGTAACTTCATCCCTCTTAGCCCCAAATATTTTCCTAAACACTTTATTCTCAAACACCCTTAACCTATGTTCCTCTCTCAAAGTAAGAGTCCACGTTTCACAACCATAAAGAACAACTGGTAATATAACTGTTTTATAAATTATAACTTTCAGATTTTTGACAGCAGACTGGATGATAAAAGCTTCTCAACCGAATAATAACAGGCATATTTATTCTGTGTTTAATTTCCTCCCGAGTATCATTTATATTTGTTACTTTTGCTCCCAGATATTTGAATTTTTCCGCCTCTTCAAAAGATAAATTTCCAATATTTATATTTCCATTTCGTACAATATTCTGGTCACGAGTCATAATCATATACTTCGTCTTTTCGGGATTTACTTCCAAACCTATCTCTTTACTTGCTTCAAGTAAAATTTCCGTGTTTTCCCTAATCGTTTGTGGATTTTCTCCTAACAAATTCACGTCATCCGCATAGACAACTGTCCTTCTCTGTGAAAAAGAATATATATTTACGGTTAAAAAATTATTTACTTTTTTTTTTAATTCAGTGCAGTGTGCAGTGATGATGCGTTTCCCACATAACTCAAAAACTATCCAACATTCTGTGAAGGAATTTTTGTTGTTTGTATTTATGCTTGTCATATCTACAATATGATGCAAGATCACTTCTCTACCGTTAATAGATTGTCTGATAAAAAATAAATTCATTTTAAAAAGTGGTCAAACATCAGTATTTTCTATTACACAAAATAAAAAAAAACTATTGTTTATTAAGGACTGTAGTTGAAAGAGCATGATATTGTAAACATGAGTTTCAGCAATAAAATAAAAAAAGAGAGAACATGAAAAGTTAACAAGTTTTTAAGTTATGAGGGAAACGCTTCATTACTGCACAGTGAACTCTCAACATTTTTAATCTTGAAAAACAAATATATATATATATATATATATATATATATATATATATATTTATATATATGCCTAAATATTTTTTTAATCTGAAAAAAATTTCTTCATATAGTACCTGTTCATCGTTCTGTAACAACAAACTCAACGCAATTCCAACTTTTTGAAACTTGGAAAGTGAACGAGCCATGATAATCTTTTCACAACGGAGCGGATCAGCCTACTGCAAGTTGGGTCGTGTGGAGAGCAGAACCAATTCGTCCGACCTAACCGCCCTGCAAATCGGACCCTGCAGATTGGGTCGTGTGTAGCCGCTTTAAGTCAATTGAGACTTGAAATGACCATATACATGTTAAATTCAACATGTTATATTTAACATGTTGTTGTTAAATGTTTAATAGTGGAGACGAGCCTTTAAATATAATAGACAAAAATGAAGTAAAAGAGCTTCAGGTACCTAAACTGTAAATAAACACTTTCAAATATAATTTTAATACAACAATTGAAGAGTCCACTGCAAGAAGGATGGATGTCATTTGGAATACATTTTTCAGGAGAAGCAATTGAAAGTTTGAAATGCTTAGCGCTCAAAGCTTAACTGAGATTTTCCGATCATTACTGGACAATGACTATCAGTGTTAATGCCATATAACTCTATCTATGTACATTCTATATGTCTTAAGATGAAAGAGTAATGGAACGGAGAAAAATTCTCTCCGGCGCCGGGAAACAGGCTGAAACCCGGGTTCAAGTCCCGGCGCCGGAGAGAATTTTTCTCCGTTCCATTACTCTTTCATCGTATGATGACGCAGAATATCTGCATGGAAATATCATATGTACTTCGGTACATTAAAATAATATATATGATATGCGTAAATCACTTCGTGATTTAAGACGGCGCTTATTCCGTCGGATCCCGGCCAACTAGTCACTCCTACCGAGTGCACCTCAGCACATGTGTGGACTTCGGTCCTGCGTTCATAGACATCTATGACGTAGTGCAGAGGGCGGCCACTAGAGGGAACCCAAGAGTTGGAGCTTAATCTGAGACGATTCTAACCGGCATCGGGGTTGTATCCGGTGTGGCTTAGTGGATAAAGCATCAGCACGTAGAGCTGAAAACCCGGGTTAAAGTCCCGGCGCCGGAGAGAATTTTTCTCCGTTCAATTACTCTTTCATCGTATGATGACGCAGAATATCTGCATGGAAATATCATATGTACTTCGGTGCATTAAAATAATATATATGTCTTAAGCTATGCATTGACGGTCTTGGTTCATTTTAGACAAGAAAGTGACATCCATCATTCTTGCACTGGACTCTTCAATTATGTACTTCAAATATAATTAAAGCTCAAATGAATAAGACCTACACACCTGTTTTTTTGGGCGCTCTGAGAGAATAATTGTGTTGTATGTGTCGTTATTTTGCGTTCGTTTGAGTACACAGTGTTATTAATTATTTTTGGACAAATATTTCCCCAAAACGGGTCGTTCCCAAACTGTTTCCCGCTATATGGTAGACCTTTCTAACAAAAGTTATTGTATGTATAGTAGATTGTTTTACGACGCTTTATCAACATCTTAGGTTATTTAGCGTCTGAATGAATGATAATGCCGGTGAAATGAGTCCGGGGTCCAGCACCGAAAGTTACCCAGCATTTGCTCATATTGGGTTGAGGGAAAACCCCGGAAAAAACCTCAACCAGGTAACTTGCCCCGAGCGGGAATCGAACCCGGGCCACCTGGTTTCGCGGCCAGACGCGCTGACCGTTACTCCTACTCTACAGGTGTGGACGACAAAAGTTATTAACTCTATTATAGTCTAATACATTTGTCATATAAATCAATGCCCATTTCTTCGACTTTCATTTCAAAAGGTTTATAAAATGAAGACATACAGGGTGTTTCAGAAATACTTTGACAAACCTTGGGGGCATGTTCCTCACAACAAAACAAGAAAAAAAGTTCCTATATACATATGTCCGAAAATCCTTAGTTTTTAATTTATTAACGAAAGAACATAATGAAACATCTGTTAGATATTGTCAGCTTGGTAGCAAGTGTTACAACTTTAATCAATTCAGAAACTCATAACGGTGATAGTTCACGTTCACCGCGTTTCGAGGTACAATCCAACAACTTAACTTAAGTTTGTAACCGATAATAATATTCATTTTGTTAGATAATTGAATAATGTTATCGATACAAGTCTACTGATGCACCCATTGTATCCTAGATGGCTATGTGTTGCCAAGGAGTGCATGTGTGTGTGGAAGCAAGAGGAGAACATTTTGAATATTTGCTACGAGTTTCTCAATTGATTAAAGTTGCAACACTTGCTACCAAGCTGACAATATCTAACAGATGTTTCATTATGTTCTTTTATTAATAACTAAAAAACTAAGGATTTTCGGACATATGTTTATATGAACTTTTTTTCTTGTTTTGGTGTGAGGAACATGGCATCAAGGTTTGTCAGAGGATTTCTAAAACACCCTGTATATAAATTTTCCGGGTTAAGAATCTCAACGGTGTACACCAGAAATCCACTGGGGTCTTTCCTTACTTGAATTGTAATTAGATGCACAACCTGATACACTACACATTCGACCCGTTTTTAAGTTACAGCCTGTATCACTAACAAAAATTAATACCGGTAACTGAATATACTCGTATACGCCTAATGTTACGTGTAAAAGTTCAAATCGTTTACATAACCTAAAAATACTTGCTGCCTTCGTAAGAGCAAGCCAATACAACTCAACAATGCGACACCAGTACAAACGTTGCAACACAAAAATATGTTTTATTAATGGTTTATATTAATTACTTTTATTATAAAACGCTGAGAAGCCGCTTAATGCTTGCTTTTAAATCACAATCACATCACAATACAAATTCCCATGTTTCTGTGTTTACCAAAAGCACATCTCGTATGACGTCATACAAGCTGAACTGTCAACGAAATCAGGCCGGAACTTCACGACGGGCGCGTTCTCACCAATATACATCGGATGTTTGAGAAAATCACTTCATAGTAACGAACGGTTTGGTAGACTGAAAGTTCTTATCATTTTGGAAAATTAAAAACAACAGTTGTATTAAATACGTTCCGTGGAAAACGTAATTACAATAACTTTGTAATGTAAAATGAAGCAATCTAATGGACGTTCTCATTGTATATTATTATGAATATATTTTATTAACGATCATGAATTTATTCGTTCCGTGCTGTTTTCTAACAAAGGCACTTTTCATCTTTCTGGTAAGGTGAACAGATATAATCTCAGGATTTGGGAGTCGGAAAAACCGCGTATATAGATACCTATGTGGAACTTGACTATAGGCTTGATGTGTGCCGTGTTACCAAGGGGGGACACATTGAACATCTTTAAGGTAAAGAACTACATTTTTTGATGAAAGAGTGATGGAACGGAGAAAAATTCTCTCCGGCGCCGGGATTTGAACCCGGGTTTTCAGCTCTACGTGCTGATGCTTTATCCACTAAGCCACGCCGGATACAACCCCGACGCCGGTTAGAATCGTCTCAGATTAAGCTCCATCTCTTGGGTTCCCTCTAGTGGCCGCCCTCTCCACTACGTCATAGATGTCTATGAACGCAGGACCGAAGTCCATACATGTGTTGAGGTGCATTCGAATGAGTGACTGGTTGGCCGGGATCCGACGGTATGGGCGCCGTCTTAAATCACAAAGTGATTTATTACGCATATCATATATATTTTGATGTACCGAAGTACATATGATATTTCCATGCAGATATTCTGCGTCATCATATGATGAAAGAGTGATGGAACGGAGAAAAATTCTCTCCGGCGCCGGGATTTGAACCCGGGTTTTCAGCTCTACGTGCCGATGCTTTATCCACTAAGCCACGCCGGATACAACCCCGACGCCGGTTAGAATCGTCTCAGATTAAGCTCCATCTCTTGGGTTCCCTCTAGTGGCCGCCCTCTCCACTACGTCATAGATGTCTATGAACGCAGGACCGAAGTCCATACATGTGTTGAGGTGCACTCGAATGAGTGACTGGTTGCCCGGGATCCGACGGTATGGGCGCCGTCTTAAATCACAAAGTGATTTATTACGCATATCATATATATTTTGATGTACCGAAGTACATATGATATTTCCATGCAGATATTCTGCGTCATCATATGATGAAAGATTGATGGAACGGAAAAAAATTCTCTCCGGGGCGTGGCTTAGTGGATAACGCATCAGCACGTAGAGCTGAAAACCCGGGTTCAAATCCTGGCGCCGGAGAGAATTTTTCTCCGTTCCATCACTCTTTCATCATATGATGACGCAGAATATCTGCATGGAAATATCATATGTACTTCGGTACATCAAAATATATATATAAATTTTTTGAGTTTCTCTTTCCATTGATATTATTTTTATGCACCTCAGGTTCACATAACGTAAATTATATGTGTTAGAAACCGGAAAGCTCTTTTGTAGGAGTCCTGTAAATATACAGGCCTTTCATTTCAAAACTTCCCAGTCTAAATAATTAATACACCCTATTTATACTTAAATATGAAAGAGCATTCAATTGTTTATACAGCTCATTCATTTATTTCACATCTTTTGTTTTATATCGTTGCCTGGCAACCTCGATTGTTGTTACTGTCGATTATAGCTGAAGCTGAGAGGATAAAAAGAAAGAAGGGAGTACTTCAAGCCAAATATGCTTGAAACCTTTTACGCCCCATAAACCACCGCGAAATATCGCCAATTGCCAAATATTAAATTGCTACTATCGGTTTTGGTCATACGTAAACGGATTAGAATGGATCTGGAGGTAACAGGACTACTAGCAGATTATTATATCAATGTATGTTTCACTATGTACTTATTAAAAGTGAACACTTCATTTCCACATTCTTTCTCTTATCAAGAAGGATGTTGGCATTCCTTCATATGTTAAAGCATAGGGGGACATATCAACGGATATATTCTACAGTTGAGTCGAACAGAATATTACCTTATTTATATAAAAAAAAAATAACTCCTGCTGAACTTGACTACATTTTTTAAATATTCACAACACGAAACAATTTGTAATCGTAATAATATGAACAAAACAGATGGTAAATGTACCGGAAAAAGAGATGAACTATGGGTAATTTGACGGCCATACTAGTACACCTTTTTGGTTTCATTGTTTCAAGCTTATGGCCCGGGGTTGAGCTGAAGCTACAAATACCATTGAACATTTTTCTTGTAATAGTTGTGTTCGTGTTTTAAGTTATTGTAAAATGGTGTATACTCTTCAAGAGAGAACAGAAACCATATTTATTTATGGAGCTGTAAACCGTTGTGCTTCTCAGCTTCTCTTCAATGAAAATCGGTCCAACAATATCATTCCCAAAAATTCCAGCCCACACATTGAGCTTCTGAGAAAACTGGGCATTATCTTCACGAAACACATGAGGATTTTCAATGTCCCCGTATCTGCAATTGTGTCTGTTGACAAACCCATTTGAGAAAAAAATTCGCTTCATCACTGAAGAAAATATTTTGTGTCACATTTGGATCATCTTCAATTCTCTGAGACATCTGTTCACAAAATTCGACTCTCCTATCAAAATCGTCTTCGCTAAGCTGTTGTTGACTCTGTATTTTGTAGGGGAAAAATGTGTTCATTTTCACCACTTTATGTATGGAACCAACCGAAATGTTTGTTACAGCAGTTACTTTTGAAATGGAGGTGGTGGGTTAATTAATGAAATGACTTAGTATTTCAATCTGCGAAATTTCATCGAGTTTTCTAGGTTGGCCATTTGCTTTACTGCACACAGAACAAGTTTCTTCAAATTCCCGTATTATATCTACGACATATATCGGTGACTTATGTTTTTCTCAGGATGCTTCTCGTTGAAAGATCTAGCAGTTCTACGAGCACAACGTTTTTCAGCTCCATAAATAAACATGATTTCTGTTCTCTCTTGAAGGGTATACACCATTTTACAATAATTTAATACACGAACACAACTATTACAAGAAATGTTCAATGGCATTTGTAGCTTCAGCTCTAATCAACAGTAGCAACAATCGAGGTTGCCAGGCAACGATATAAAACAAAAGATGTGACATAAATGAATGAGGTGTATAAACAATTGAATGCTCTTTCATATTTAAGTATAAAAGTATAGGGGTGCCATTTGAAATTTCTAAAGGGGGGAGTCTGGGGATGGGAGATGAAAACTAAAATGAAATTAAGCCTAGTTTCAGACTTCTTCCTCAATATCTAAATTGACGTGATTTTTAGAGCTGAATTCAATTTAAATAATTAGTTATTTAGACTGGGAAGTTTTGAAATGAAAGCCCTGATAAAAATGTAATTATGTTGATAGGACATTTTGTAGTAAATCAGCTAATTAAATTTAATTAATGTACACAATATTTGACAAAACTGAAATCAGAAGAGCCAAAAGAACAGTATGCAAAAACTATTAAATATATATGAACATATTAAATATTCAAACATAAAATTAAGCTAAATCCACTCCCGCATGAGGAATACTCGAGTTTGGGAGTTTAATATTGAACGGCAGATATGAAGAGAGGAATAATAACCGAATTTTAAACTAGGTTAAAACAAATTCTAGTGTTATTTCTATAAACATAAAACAAACTTTGTGCTTTTTGTGTGTTTTATGTAATTTTTTACTACATTCATAAGTGTGACTCTTCCGAATTGCATTACGTTTTACTTTTCTAGAACCGGGTTTTACTGACGAGGAGAAGGGCAGAATGATTCCTTTTGAAGTTTTGAAGAAGTCTTCATCCCAAATAACACTTAAAGATCAGTGTGGCCATATATTGAAAACTAAAACTAATTGCCATAATTTAGAATGAAACAATAAAAACCCTTCCAGTATTAATAATCCACAACTCATTTTGTAAACTCTCTACAACCTGTAAATGCCCTTGCCTGAAAGAATCTGTAGATGTGAAATACCTGGGAATTATTGTTGATCAACACTTGAAATGGGATAGACAAATCACCTTTTTATGTAATAGGATACGTAAAACAATTTACAAATTTGTAAACCTTCGCCATTACTTGCCTACTCATGTGAAGTGTACACGGGAAAAATGATCAAGGTCCATCAAAAATCGAAATTGAATTAATAATGCCATATTATAGTGGAAAGGAAGTACTATCATGTGGTCTAGCTAGTAATAAGAAATCATCGTTCTTGACATTCCACTACGTCAATTTCTATTAAATACACACATAAAGTATTAAGTGCTTAAACTTTAAAATTCGTTTTTCTCGAAACTTTCTAAAATGGACCTTGATCGTTATTCCCGTGTACCCTTCATGTATTACGTTTGGTTTATTTGGCTATAGTTGAATCTGTTATCCAATATGGTATAATTGGATGGGGAGGCATTACAAAAACTGCTCTTTTTCCTCTAATTATGTTGCAAAAACGTATAATCAAAATTTGTTTGAAAAGGCGACTGGATTATCCAACAAATTTGATCCATTCTGAATTGAATGTTTTTAGAATTGACCAAATTTATAAAAACTCTTTAATGAAATTCTATCATAAAAATAAAATGAAATTTGTAGCTCAGCCACATGCTCATAATACAAGACGAAATGAAATTCTTAAATTAGTTGAACCTAAATATTTCACATCTGCTGCTTTACTACACAGTACAAATTATGGTCCACGGCTATATAATTCCATAATAAAATTTCATCCAGAATTGACTACTTTAAGCAATGAAATTTTCAGACCCAGAATTAAAAAAATTATGACAGACTTCCCTGTATATATATATATATATATTATGTACCATGTATTGTAAAACAAGTTTATTTCTATCCTAAGTGTATCTTTCTATTTTATCTTGGTTACTATATCAACATGACCTGCACTAATTATACTACTAATAATAATTTAATATTAATCCATCAATCTAAACATCGTCTCTTTTTTCACTCAGTTATTATTAGTATTATTATTTACTAATTTTATTACAATCTTTATGTGAGCTTTTTTCTTAAGTATTTTGTCTACAAAGTATGTGTATCTATGTAACGGAACTGTCCCCGAACACGAGCTTTGCTCTTTCGGGGTATTTTAATGTAACGTTTTTATGTATATGTTATTATTAAATAAATAAATAAAGAAAATTGTTAATCGACTTTTAGGATCCGATACCCCGTGTGCTCCCGCAGAAATCTAATCTAAATTCTTGCTGCGCAAAAACTTCGCCTTAACGGTTTCGTACACTGTAAACATATAAAACACAAAACGCTTTCCTCGACTCAGCCTACTTTCTTTGTTGCCATTGGTAACAGAGTATACGTCAAGTGCATTGACTTACTTCTACACTGAGAGTAGGAGCAAAAATGAAGCTTTTTACGTTAACTCGTAGTAGATTACGCTGCGTTACTACAGCCAACACGTCGACATTAATACTTCTTGGAAGCTACGGTTCTCATTAGGCCTAGAGATTTCACCTACAGAATTAATGTTCGTTTGCTTGTTATGTGATGTTCCCTATTGTCTCAGGTGTATGCCCCATGGCATGCCAATTCCATATCTAGGGAATCGCACCATCTGTGCCTTTACAGCAGCGGTGACCAAAGCGGGTGCCGTGATTACATCGTGTAATCACAGACATTCAAACGGGTACGAGGAGTTTCCTGTACTTTGCTGTGTGTTTTATTCACGTACTGAAGGCAAGCAGTGGCGGTATCATGTCGCTCTACAAACTCTGTCTCTACAAGCAGTAAGACCACAGTATAGAGAACATACAGTAAAGACATCTAAGCCATTTCGTGGGAACAAATTCTGAGTGCGCATGTCACGAAACCGGGTGTATTATCTGGAACCTCCACCAGATGGATCTCCATCTACGCGGGGCTGGCATAATTTAATATTAACTGAAAACATTCACTACTCATCTTTTAATAATTTTAAAGACATGAGGCAAAGGAATGGCAATATAACCATAATAATAATTACTTCCGTATGCAATCATCATGAAAATATTCACTAATTGACGCTAACGTTCAAGTCACTGTTTGAGGTTTATGTTGGTAAAATTGATCCAAGTACAACACAATACATCATGGCGTCCGTTGCGGTGAAGTGCGAAAATAAACGTCAACAATGGATATAAGTATTTTGACTTCCTAGCGACATAATATTAATCATAGATAATATACATACAAGATTATTTGTATTACTGACCAATAAAATAAATAAATATTTTACTAATATTTTGATAGTGGTTTGATACTAGCGACATAGTTGGATTCATTGAGAACTAGACCTTACTGAGCTTGAATTTAGTACCAACAACATCAAAGGTGCCGACAAGAATTGTCCCTACTGATTCTTCTTATACTGTGGTAAGACGTGGTTTCGTAAAGAATGAGAAGGAGAACTTTTTTGTTGTTCTGTTGGACAAAATGCAATATGTTTACTTTGCTCAACGCTTCAATTAGGAATATACAGAAACATAATTGTCACGCTGAATAATGTATTATTATTATTATTATTATTATTATTATTATTATTATTACTGAGCACTAAATATGTGTTACTAGTAATTCTTCTGTACGTGCACGAATATTGATATTTTTAGATCTCCTCCCTAGAAGGATAACATTATTAGGTTTTATCTTAATTTTAATCTTTTTAATCTTTAGACAAGGGTAACTATTTATTAGTTATTGATTTAATAATAATATTATAGAAAAATGATCCAATATTATGTGCCAACGAAATGTTAAACGACAGAAACTGAAATGTCTTAAATCATAGCCAGGAAGAAAAAGATGAGATAAATAAACGTAAGGAAGTCAGCTACCTAATGGGGTTGAAATATCTCGTGCTCTAAAGCCTTTTTTAGAACAGAATTTCTCAAAAGAGTAATGATTAAAATAGCTTAAATAACTTGTCCATAAGAAGTTTTTAATTTTGAAAAACTAGAATTTCTCGACCAAGTATCGAGAGAAGAATTTAAAAAAGTCCTGATTATATTCAATAGGAAGGTTAAAAAAAGAAGCAAGAAAAATCGTATATTATTCACTGGCTCTTGATGACAGCAGTGACATTACTGACACAGCAAAGCTTGAGATTTTTATCCGCGGATTGATCAAGATGTTAGTACAGGAACCACCACTGGTTGTATTTTCATGCCAAGTACCTTTCCTCCGTCTCCTTACTTCGTAGGCTGTCTGTCGCATGTAATCACTGCAGTTCGAGTTTTGGTCACCGCTGCTCTACAGTCAAACAGATACAACTCAGCTATGACAACTACGAGCCTAGGGAAAACAACGATAAGGACATGAAAACACGCGTATATATTTAATAGTACTGACTTGACCGATCTTGGTGATCAATTCTGCGTAGAGAACACGATCGTGGTTCGAATCTCATCTGGGACATAAAAGGTCGTCTGTTGTTAAGAGTCCATGTATTGTGGGTCCCTATCACCACGGCATGGCGCGTCCTCAGGTTGCGGATAGAGGAGACGGCCTCCAGATATGGAGGGTAGCTGCGAATATATTGAATAAGCAGTCGTGGACAGCCGATAAGGGGTGGTCCTCCAGCTTGGGGGTTGGGCGAAGGGCTAACAACCCATCACCGTAAAAAACAGCTTGTTACGTATCCCTATAATAAGCCTCGGAATAGGACTGATTCTCTGGCACGACCACAGCAAAGGAATAAGGTTTTGAGATTTGGCACTTGGAATGTAACTAGTCTTTATAGAACAGGAGGGGTAACATTAGTAGCTAAAGAACTAGCTAGATATAGAATAGACTTCGTGGGAGTACAAGAGGTTAGGTTAGATGGGAATGGCATATCACAAATAGGAGATTACTTGTTGTATTATGGGGAAGGAAACAATAATCACCAATTAGGAACAGGATTCTTTGTTCATAAAAGAATAAAATCAGCAGTAAAAAAGGTCGAATTTATCAGTGACAGGTTATCATATTTAGTACTTAAGGGTAGATGGTGCGACATCATAGTTATAAATGCTCACGCCCCTACAGAAGAGAAAGACGACCATATAAAGAATAGCTTCTATGAGGAATTGGAACATACTTTTGATCATTTCCCTAGATATCACATGAAAATTTTATTGGGGGATTTCAATGCTAAAGTAGGACGGGAGGATATTTTTAGACCAACTATTGGAAAAGAGAGCCTACACGCAATTAGTAGTGACAATGGAGTTAGATTAGTCAACTTTGCCACATCGAAAAATTTAATTGTCAAAAGTACAACATTCCCCCATAAGGATATACATAAATATACTTGGACTTCTCCAGATGGATTGACACACAACCAAATAGATCACATCTTGATAGATAAACGGAGACATACTAGTATAGTAGATATTCGAACTTTCAGGGGTGCAGACTGTAATTCTGATCATTATTTGGTGATTGGAGAATTAAGAGAAAGATTATCAGTAGCCAAGCGAGTAGAGCAACAAGTTAATATTACTAAATTCAATATTTTGAAATTAAAGGACGAGGAAGCTAAGCAAAATTATCAGGTCGAAATTTCGAATAGGTTTGCCACTTTAGAAAGTTCCGACGAAGTTGAGAAAGAATTAGATGTTAATAGCGTGTGGGAAAATATCAGAGATAGTATCAAAATTGCAGCTGAGCAGAGCATAGGTTATTATGAAACTAAGAAAAAGAAACCGTGGTTTGATGAAGATTGTTGCATGGTAGTAGAAAGAAGGAAACAGGCAAAATTGAAATTCTTACAGGATCCAGTCGAGGAGAAGAGAGATAATTATTTCAATGAAAGACGGGAAGCAAGTCGTACACTTAGGAATAAAAAGAGAGGTTACTTGAAGGAAAAACTGAATGAGGTAGAAACAAATAGTAAGAATAAAAACATTCGAGATTTATATAAGGGTATAAAGGAATTTAAAAACGGATATCAGCCAAGGGTAAACGTGATCAAGGATGAGAATGGTGACTTGCTTGCAGACTCTCCATCAATCCTAAACAGATGGAAAAACTATTTTGCGCAACTACTAAATGTACATAGGCCAAATAGAAATGATCGGGACGAAATTGAAATACAAACTGCTGAGCCATTTATACCCGAACCCACGCTTTCAGAAGTCGAAATTGCGATAGAAAATCTGAAAAAGTACAAGTCTCCAGGTATCGATCAAATTCCAGCAGAATTAATACAAGAGGGCGGAAGCGCATTATATAGCGAAATTTATAAACTTGTACTTGCTATTTGGGAAAAGGAAATTGTACCAGAACAATGGAAGGAGTCCATAATTGTACCTATTTTTAAAAAGGGGGACAAAACCAACTGTGGTAACTTTCGAGGAATATCACTTTTGTTGACGTCGTACAAAATTTTGTCCAATATTCTTTTGAGAAGATTAACTCCGTACGTAGATGAAATTATTGGGGATCATCAGTGCGGTTTTCGGCGTAATAGATCGACTATTGATCAGATTTTTTGTATTCGACAGATAATGGAGAAAAAATGGGAGTATAAGGGTACAGTACATCAGTTATTCATAGATTTCAAAAAGGCATATGACTCGGTTAAGAGGGAAGTATTATATGATATTCTTATTGAATTTGGTATTCCCAAGAAACTAGTTCGATTAATTAAAATGTGTCTCAGTGAAACATACAGCAGAGTCCGTAAAGGTCAGTTTCTATCTGATGCTTTTCCAATTCACTGCGGGCTAAAGCAGGGAGATGCACTATCACCTTTACTTTTTAACTTCGCGCTAGAATATGCCATTAGGAAAGTTCAGGATAACAGGCAGGGTTTGGAATTGAACGGGTTACATCAGCTTCTTGTCTATGCGGATGACGTGAATATATTAGGAGAAAATACACAAACGATTAGGGAAAACACGGAAATTTTATTTGAAGCAAGTAGAGCGATCGGTTTGGAAGTAAATCCCGAAAAGACAAAGTATATGATTATGTCTCGTGACCAGAATATTGTACGAAATGGAAATATAAAAATTGGAGATTTATCCTTCGAAGAGGTGGAAAAATTCAAATATCTTGGAGCAACAGTAACAAATATAAATGACACTCGGGAGGAAATTAAACGCAGAATAAATATGGGAAATGCGTGTTATTATTCGGTTGAGAAGCTCTTATCATCCAGTCTGCTGTCCAAAAATCTGAAAGTTAGAATTTATAAAACAGTTATATTACCGGTTCTTCTGTATGGTTGTGAAACTTGGACTCTCACTCTGAGAGAGGAACATAGGTTCAGGGTGTTTGAGAATAAGGTGCTTAGGAAAATATTTGGGGCTAAGCGGGGTGAAGTTACAGGAGAATGGAGAAAGTTACACAACACAGAACTGCACGCATTGTATTCTTCACCTGACATAATTAGGAACATAAAATCCAGACGTTTGAGATGGGCAGGGCATGTAGCACGTATGCGTGAATCCAGAAATGCATATAGAGTGTTAGTTGGGAGACCGGAGGGAAAAAGACCTTTAGGGAGGCCGAGACGTAGATGGGAGGATAATATTAAAATGGATTTGAGGGAGGTGGGGTATGATGATAGAGACTGGATTAATCTTGCTCAGGATAGGGACCGCTGGCGGGCTTATGTGAGGGCGGCAATGAACCTTCGGTTTCCTTAAAAGCCATTTGTAAGTAAGTAAGTAAGTAAGTTGTTAAGAGTATGTTCTGTGCTATTTTAAAGTGGAAATCCAGCGTAGCACTGATCCCTTTTCACGAGAAGACCGACGTGTAATAGGTAGCCAAAAGAAGTAAACGTATGGATTTACATTCAGCTACTTCAAGGATCGTAAGCACCATGAAGTAGTAACAGTAAATAGAGAGCTGCAAAATAAGGTTTAGGGGCCGATTTCACCAACATGTTAATAGTCCACAATTGAAGACATTATTACAAAAACAGTCCTAGTCACTTTTAATGAAATTGAGTTAAGGACACATTTGCTACTATTTTAAATGTTTATAGACTGCAAAAATAACACATGTCAGGTGCAATAGCCCATAAGGATAAACACCAGTTGTACGGAAACAGCTGACATGTGTTGTTCTATTTATTTTTATTTTTCTCTTGAAAAATAGCAATTTTGACAAGGGGTGTTTTTGTAATAATGTCTTCAATTGTAATTTAACTCAAATATGGAAGTAAAATAATATTTAATTTGTTCTGGCCTTCTATGCTCGAGGTTGCGGGTTCGAACCCGGCCGAGGTCGATGGCATTTAAGTGTTTAATGCGACAGGCTCTTGTCAGTAGATTTACTGGCATGTAAAAGAACTCCTGCGGGACAAAATTCCGACACACCGGCGACGCCAATATAACATCTGCAGTTGCGAGCGTCGTTAAATAAACCGTAATTTAATTTTCATTTAATTGTTTGCATTTTATCAAACTAATATAATACAATTAAAATCAAGTGGATTAATTTAATTCCAAATTAAGTCATCACAACCTTATGAATCATAGCAAAATCGCAATTTCGAAGGTCATGTGCCAAGTTAATGTAGGCACTGACTTTTCTAGTGAATTAATTTATGTTATAAAAATAAAATATCATAACCTGAGAAACATTTGTTACTGGAGTGTTTGTAAAACCAGAACACTAACAACAGTGCTAGTAATAAGAGGCAGGAGAGTGTATCAGCATTAACAGGAATAAATGTAGTAGTAGTAGTAGTAGTAGTAGTAGTAGTATAGTAGAAGTAGTAGTAGTAGTAGTAGTAGTATAGTAGAAGTAGTAGTAGTAGTAGTAGTAGTAGTAGTATAGTAGAAGTAGTAGTAGTAGTAGTAGTATAGTAGAAGTAGTAGTAGTAGTAGTATAGTAGAAGTAGTAGTAGTAGTAGTAGTAGTAGTAGTATAGTAGAAGTAGTAGTAGTAGTAGTAGTAGTAGTAGTAGTATAGTAGAAGTAGTAGTAGTAGTAGTATAGTAGAAGTAGTAGTAGTAGTAGTAGTAGTATAGTAGAAGTAGTAGTAGTAGTAGTAGTATAGTAGAAGTAGTAGTAGTAGTAGTAGTAGTAGTATAGTAGAAGTAGTAGTAGTATAGTAGAAGTAGTAGTAGTAGTAGTAGTATAGTAGAAGTAGTAGTAGTAGTAGTAGTAGTAGTAGTATAGTAGAAGTAGTAGTAGTAGTAGTAGTAGTAGTATAGTAGAAGTAGTAGTAGTAGTAGTATAGTAGAAGTAGTAGTAGTAGTAGTAGTAGTAGTAGTATAGTAGTAGTAGTAGTATAGTAGAAGTAGTAGTAGTAGTAGTAGTAGTATAGTAGTAGTAGTAGTATAGTAGAAGTAGTAGTAGTAGTAGTAGTAGTAGTAGTATAGTAGAAGTAGTAGTAGTAGTAGTAGTAGTAGTATAGTAGAAGTAGTAGTAGTAGTAGTAGTAGTAGTAGTATAGTAGAAGTAGTAGTAGTAGTAGTAGTATAGTAGAAGTAGTAGTAGTAGTAGTAGTTAGTAGTAGTAGTAGTAGTATAGTAGAAGTAGTAGTAGTAGTAGTAGTAGTAGTAGTAGTATAGTAGAAGTAGTAGTAGTAGTAGTAGTAGTAGTAGTAGTAGTAGTAGTAGTAGTAGTAGTATAGTAGAAGTAGCAGCAGTAGTGGTAGTGGTGATAATAGTAGTATCAGCCACGGTGTACGTAAGGGATGAGTAACAGTTTCCAGTTTGAATCCTGCTAAGGGCATGGATATCTTTCCGGTGTCATTTACATTGAGAAAGTTCCATAGAGTACACAAATCGCATGCAAAAACGGGCTCATAAATTTACTTTTACAAATATTTTCGTCAAGGGTTTTACGCCCTGGTAGTATTAGTAGGGTCTAATTGTTCTAATAACATTAGTTGAGGTTATAAATAAAGTGGCAGTGGTGGTGGTCGTGATAAGAATAATTTATACATTTATTTATTTATATTTGATGTGCTGTACAATAGCCAGTGGCCAATTACAGTTCAGCACAAATATAACAAAAACATAATACAAAAATAATTATTACACATAAATACAATTGCAATTAATTACAATAATGACGACGAATGGATAACTAGGAATACTATGAGACAATGATAATTGAGTATAATGCCTAAAAGAATACATAAATGATAAATCGTGCCAAGAGCAAACTAAGTGTATACATTGAAGGAATCGAATTCGCAGCCATGCATGTTGGCATTTTTAATGCATCTGGAGACTGGTGAAAGAAATTTCGAATTTCTAATATAGAAAAGTTTGTGGGCTCTCATATCTTTTGTTGGAATACGTAAGGTAATATTGTTTAAGAAAGAGTCACAGGATATAACACCTTTGAGGACTTTATAAAAGAACAGATAATCTAGCTCATGGCGTCTAGCATATATATTTTGACAATTAAAATATTCACAGTTTCTCTCATAACTATACCCAGAATTAATGAGCAGAAATCTGAACGAACATTAAGATATAAATTTTCTTTGTATATTTTCTAATTTAGCCGAGTCCGTAGTTATAATCGAGTTCCAAACTACAGATGCATATTCGAGTTTCGATCACACCAATGTATAGTATAGCATTAAAAGAGAATCGGGCGTGGAAAAAGAATAAGTTATTGACCGTATTATTCCTAGCATTCTGATTGCGTGATTGTAAATGTAATCAACATGACTATGAAAATACAATTTACTGTCAAAGAATATTCCCAAATCTTTTACGCAATCCGTTCTGTTAATTAGAACATTATTTAGATAATAATTAAATTTCAGTGAAGAAGTTTTTCTAGAAAAGGTTATTACATAAGTTTTGGATACGTTAATTTTCATACCAATGTCTTCCGACCATTTAGAGACTGAATTAATGCCACATTGAAGTGACATAATAATAATAATAATAATAATAATAATAATAATAATAATAATAATAATAATAATAATAATAATAATAATAATAATAATAATAATAATGGTAGCGTTTCCGTGTGTTAGCCTCAAGAAAGAATAGTTCCAATGTAGATTAGGCCTATGCATGCTGCAAAAGGATTCTTGAACATGTACCCAATGCCTGCGTGTTATATCTAGGCCATTTTACCTTCGGGGCATAAATAGAGAGGCCTGATCCTCCAGGTTCGGGTTTGAGCAATGAGCCAATAACCCCATCCCGTAAAATAATTTACCGTTATGAAAATACAATAAACGGACCTGGACCGAACAAAGGAAATGCCATTAGAAAGGGGCAACGTAATGTCTCTATATGCATAGCCTATAGCAATGAAGCAGTACGAAATGTTTCTGACACAATACAAAATTACAAAATCAATATTCTGAGCAAACAAAACATTATATGGATCGATAAAAATATAGTCATATTAAACTAAGGCTGCTTCGAAGTTTTATCAACAGTAATCTCACTAGAGGTTTTGATTTATCTCGAGAAAATCAAAACTAGAGTGAGATTTAATTGACTATTACACGATTAGAAGAAAGTATATAAAGATTAGAAGTAACAAAGTACTCCAATACAATAAAATATTAATTGACTTTCGAAAATACAACTGTCTTCAAATGTATTATTGTACCATCTCAACATTACGCTAGATGGCAGTAGTATGTTATGATTAGCTGTTTTCTTGTTATCAGTTGTGCCAACTATGGAATCTTCATTGAACTCTGTGGACGGTTACTAGTCAAGAAGGCTTTGATGATTCAATTTCATTTTTATTAAAACATTTGCATTCCACTTCAATCATCCAGATCCCAGTAATCAACGTCACTTGAGAGATGATTTTCAATAAATCTTAGTATTAAACAATCTCTGATACGTGACTATCCATAATATCATATAGCAAAAGCTATAACAAAAATAACCTAAATAATATAAACGAGTGTTAGAAAAGTTTTAATTAGGGATTATGAAATAAACAAGAAACGTTTTAATTAACGATGATGAAATAAAAAATAAACATGAATAATTTTAAAAGGAACAATTATTGAAAGTACAATTCTCAAATTTGAATGTTTTAGTGGTTGGTGGTTCAGTATTGGACGTGTGCGTAAAAGAAGTGAACTCGTTGATGTACATGGTGTATTCCTCAACTTATTCAGGATTTCCGAATGGTGCTCTTCATTTATTTGTAAATAGGGTTCAGGGAAGATGCATAGCTATGACCAGTGATCTTTATTAATTCTTGTTCTTGAATGCCAATGCGAGTCATATTTGAAAGTGCTGTGCATCGACTGGAGTGGTTTGTAATTTTCTGTTTTTTGACGTCCAGACCAGTGCAGTTTGAAATGTTGGCAAACAAAGAAACAAATGCTAGGGTAGTGATAAAAACAAACAAATGCTAGGGACGCGATAAAATTAAACAAATGCTAGGGACGCGATAAAATTGTGCGATAAGCAGCCATGATTGGTTGAAAGACGTCCTTTCGTACCGTTTTATTGGTCAAAAGTAGTGTGACGTAGTAAAAGTGTAATAGTCAACTGAAATTTCCATCCCGTATTCCTCAGAAATGAGTTGTAATTGGCAAACAACAATATGACTTAAGGAAATGGTGTGGAGGGAAAATAAATTGTGAGAAAAGAAAAAAAGACCTAAACAAGTAGCAATGTGGAAAAGTGCAAATAGTTAGAGATGTGGAGTGAGGGGAAATGTGTCATACAGGAGGGGGGTCAAGAGTTAGAAGTATAGTACTTTTGGTATAGTAAATGGGTTAGGAGTATTTTTTTTATATTTTATTTGGCTATTTTACGACACTGTATCAACATCTAGGTTATTTAGCGTCTGAATGATATGAAGGTGATAATGCCGGTGAAATGAGTCCGGGGTCCAACACCGAAAGTTGCTCGTACTGGGTTGAGGGAAAACCCCGGGAAAAACCTCAACCAGATAACATGTCCCGACCGGAATTCGAACCCGGGCCACCTGGTTTCGCGGCCAGACGCGCTGACCGCTACTCTACAGGTGTGGACTGGTTAGGAGTAAAATAGTGTTAGTTTGTCATTATTATTAATGATATTTCTAATGATGGCAGCAATACTTGTAAATTCTGGACATCAGTAGTTACACTGGCATTGGTAACGTTAGTGGTGTTAGTATTATTGTCTGTCTCGTAGCAGTAGTGATAATTTTGCAGTGGGATGTGTCGACAGTAGTAGTAGTCTGGTAAAAGTGCTAGCAGTAATGTAGCTAATGCAAAATTGTAAACATTTTTCACGGACCCTTTTCCATTCTCGTAATGTTGTTACATTCAGTACATACAGCAAAGTGGTTTTGTACATCAGAATGCAGAGCTACAGAATCATGGCCATGGTTGAGGTCGAAAGGCAAAGTACATTTAATTCCACTTTCACAGCAACAGAGCACGAAAAACACATCGCCATTACGTAGATGAAACTTCAGTGTTTTACACACTGCCTAAAGCGCTGGTCACAATGTCAAGGGCGATGGTTTCACATCCTAAAGTAATCATGTGCGACTTTCTCGCTTCCGCTCCCGCTATTTTACATTCAATTACGAGTATCTCATAATTAGGGCTCGGAAGTTGAAGACCTAAAAGTTAGTATTGAAACGTAGTATAGTTTCTTGGCTTAAGGAGGAAGCGTAGCAATGAATTCAAGACCTCCCTGCAACTGAAGTACACCTAACGTTCAGTATCGAGACCGAAAATCCGCTGTCTGATAAGTTCTTGTAACATAATTAGATGAACAAGAGCAGTTTTTGTAATGCCTCCCCATTCACTTACACCTCGTTGGATAATACATTCAACTATAGTCAAATAAACAACGTAAGACATAAGTAGGCAAGTAATGGCGTAGATTTACCAATTTTTTAAGATTTTTTTTGTAGATTCTGTTAGATAAAAACATATCGCACCCCTAGAACAACACTGCCACAACTCAAAAAAGTCATTTTTGAGATAATCGCATTTTAAAGTTTTGATTCGTGATATTAATAACGATTTTTAACACCGATTTATCTCACGTAGCCTCTGATTGAAGCAAGTTAGAGATATGACGGTTTTAGTTTGTGGTAGAGAACTATTCCACGAACGAGAGAATGGACGTAACTCAAAACAGACAATTTTTTAGTTGTGGCAGTGTTGTTCTAGGGGTGCGATATGTCTATCCCATTTCAAGTACGGATCAACAATAATTCCCAGACAGATTATTTTACATCTACGATTCTTCCGGGCAAGAGCATGAAACGTATCTTTGTCACAAACTAATAACGACAGGATTCTAAGGTTAGAAATTAATTAAATTGGTTAGGTAAACTTATGGCCACAATGCTTCGTCACTGACATATATTATAACATGATATAGAAGACAGCGATTTTTCCCTGAATGAATATTAATTATTTGAGTCAATCGGAAGAATTATTTTCTACATTACGCTTGTAGTTTTTTAACTTTGCTCTAGAGTATGCCATTAGGAAAGTCCAGGATGACAGAGAGGCTTTGGAACTGAACGGGTTACATCAGCTGCTTGTCTATGCGGATGACGTGAATATGTTAGGAAAAAGTCCACAAATGATTAGGGAAAACACGGGAATTTTCCTTGAAGCAAGTAAAGAGATAGGTTTGGAAGTAAATCCCGAAAAGACAAAGTATATGATTATGTCTCGTGACGAGAATATTGTACGAAATGGAAATATAAAAAATGGAAATTTATCCTTTGAAGAGGTGGAAAAATTAAAAAACCTGGGGGCAACAGTAACAAATATAAATGACACTCGGGAGGAAATTAAACACAGAATAAATATGGGACATGCCTATTATTATTCGGTAGAGAAGCTTTTATCACCCAGTCTGTTGTCTAAAAATCTGAAAGTTAGAATTTATAAAACAGTTATATTACCGGTTGTTCTATATGGTTGTGAAATTTGGACTCTTACTTTGAGAGAGGAACAGAGATTAAGGGTTTTTGAGATAAAGGTGCTTAGGAAAATATTTGGGGCTAAGAGGGATGAAGTTACAGTAGAATGGAGAAAGTTACACAACACAGAACTGCACGCATTATATTCCTCACCTGACATAATTAGGAACATTAAATCCAGACGTTTGAGATGCGCAGGGGATGTAGCACGTATGGGCGACTCCATAAATGCATATAGAGTGTTAGTTGGGAGGCCGGAGGGAAAAAGACCTTTGGGGAGACCGAGACGTATATGGGAAGATAATATTAAAATGGATTTGAGGGAGGTGGGATATGATGATAGAGACTGGATTGATCTTGCTCAGGATAGGGACCTATGGCGGGCTTATGTGAGGGCGGCAATGAACCTCCGGGTTCCTTAAAAGCCAGTAAGTAAGTAAGTAAATAAGTAAGTAATACGCTTGTAGTTAAGCGTGTATATTGTGTAATGTGAGAGACAAAACAAAGTAAACACATAAATCCCGAGTTTATAGATGTGGTATTGGTCTTCGGAGAAGAAATACGTATGTAACGAGTGTGGTATAGCCACGCCTACTGGATCGCATCCTAGGCTGCTTGCACTGCCTGCTCAACCAACGCTTATGTACGAGTAGCCGCTATGTGACAGGTAATGCACATTACTATCAGAGTCCATGGATGCCCAAAGTAGCGCAATCGGTCGCCATTGTTATTACATTTCAACACGCTTGGGATATGAACATTTACAGTAAAACTCAATTTAGGCCAATGTTCGTGTCCTTTAAAATTAAGAATATTTTACTCTGATTGAGGCTACATAAGCTACATTCATTCCCTAGGCAACTGTGTACGTCACATAGCGCGCTGGAATAACAATGGCTGATTTGTCGGCATTTCCGGCGCAAAGGATTGCGGTACTCTGGATATCCACGGACTCTGACTGCTATCAACGTTATCAGTAGTATATGCGTGTATTATAGGGATGTTAAGCGGTATGCACTATCTGTCACCTAGTGGCAAAATAACTTTGATTGAGCAGGCGGTTCACGCAGCCATAGGATGCGATCCAGCAGGCAGTGGGTAAAGCCTCGAAGAGACAACACGCTGTACCACTATGGAATGCTAATACGGCTACACGTGATAACATTGTTAACCAAGAATTAATGACACAATAAGACTTTAACGCTTTTATTAATGTAATTTGAATGCCTGTGAAATGTGTCGGATTGAGCATACATCATGGTCCTATTTGTAAAAAAAAGTTACACAATACGTATTGATTTCTTCCTGACCTATCAGTCGTAATAGTCCATGACCGAGCAGTTAACACTACACGTTTATGTAGAATATTTTACTTTTTTGTAACTATAGAATAGCCACCGGCGTAGCTCTTTCGGCTAAGACGCTTGCCTACCGATCCGGAGTTGCGTTCGGGCGCGGGTTCGATTCCCGCTTGGGCTGATTACCTGGTTGGGTTTTTTCCGAGGTTCTCCCCACTGGTAAGGCAAATGTCAGGTAATCTATGGCGAATCCTCGGCCTCATCTCGCCAAATACCACCTCGCGATCACCAATCCCATCGACGCTAAATAACCTCGTAATTGATACAGCGTCGTTAAATAACCAAGTAAAAGAAAAACATAGAATACTCTGGATTGAGGCTTTTCTAGTATAGGCCTACACATAAGATGAATATGTATATTAAAATAAAATGCAAAACCTGAACATTTGAGTCTCCCATATATTTCGCAAGAAATTTCTAGGAATTCCGTGGAACGCTTCTAACCTAGCTGCTAGATTCGATATGGAGTAGATATTATTATGGATACGATACTAATAAGGAAAATAAAATATGGGCCTATTAAATCTATTCGATTTTATGGCGCTCGCTTAATTAGTACTACATTTAGGCAGTGCATACAATCTTCAAAAGGTTGAGCTGTATGGTAATGGCAATAAAACAAACCACACCGTATCAATAGTTCTGTACCAAGTCTATGAGGCTATATTTTCATTAAGTATTGCTTTTGTCAAGTTTTCATCAAGTTCTGTAGAATTTAAATTCAAACTCTTGAGAATATGAAGCGTTCACGCGAAAAACGATAGAAGTCACAAATTTCTTAAGGGTTATGCCATCATCTAATTCAGTACATCACTGCAAGCTGTATTGTTGCTCCTACTGGAAAAGAAGGAAAGATGACAGTATAAGTGATAATTATTCTTTATCAGTTCTGACAAGAAAAACGCTAAATTATCCGCACTTATTTCTTTACAAACTATTTCGTTGCAACGATTTCATCAATAATTTTTGGAGTATCTGAAGTTCGTATCAAATTTAGCGTACATGCAATTATATCTATACTAGTGGCTTGTGCAGCAAATGCTGCTGCAAACTAAGTTCATTAGACGTTCAAATAAACATTTTTCAGATTTATTTTCAATGAAGAATACTTGTCTTTTTGATAGTTATTTGCTTCCATAATAATGAAACATACTCCCTCTGAATGGATATTTTTAGGCCAAATACTTTTTCTTGAACCTATCCAACTTCAGTTTTTGAGTTTCAACGCGAAAACGTAAGTATCAATGTCAGGACGACAGCAGTAGCTATTTCAGGTCATTGTGGATTGTAGGCAAAAGTTAAAAAAATGTCAGGTTTGCTAAGCTTTCGAACAATAGCATTTTCGTATAGCTGCTGCATGTAGAACTTGAAATGTAGAGCGTAAAATCATTTTATCCTACTAAGAGATCTTGCTGAAATGATCTGGAGACTACAAAATTTTCTAGGCCCCTTATTTTATCAGTAAGTAATACCTTTTTATCTTTCCTTAGGAACTGTAATTTTTGCGCTCTCTCGAGCCAATACTGAAGACAATGAAACATATCAATATCTACACTACACCGCCATTAAGTATATGAAAAAGACCCAACCCCACTGGGTTAATAAGTATAAACATTTTTGATTTTTAATAACAATATTATTATCTTACTTAAGTGTTGTAGTTATATATAGCAGCCACTCAGTAAATTATAGAAATGAAGATCTAAATTAAGATATTCTCTACCGTTGCTTACGTTCTCTACATTTATTTACATAACCTCAAAACGATTCACTTTCATGTCATCAATATAGCATCAATATTATGTACAATTAATGAAAAATAGACGCATCATGATATTAATTATAATAATATTTAATTTCTAATAGTAATAATGTCATCAAACCACCTCAAGTTTCGTAGATTTGAATATCCAATACACAGCTGTACTCAGAAAATTATACACTGCAGAATCAGTTTTTAATAACAAATTGAACTGAGCTCTAAATATGTCGGCAATCCTGCAGATTATGGCCTTTGTGTAATAGCCTATTGTTTATTGTAGTGTGTGTTTTGTTCTGAAATTCAATCAAGTCGGCCGTGATTGAATAAAATTAGTTCTCAAAACTGACAACAGATGGATTTTGGAAAATAGGAAAATTATGTAGGAAAATTGACGTTTCACCGAAAACTACTACTTTTCCGAAAAACTTTGGATGCCAGGCATGAAAATGAGGGGTCACTCATTAAAATCCGTTCAGCCGTTTTCCCGTAATTTCCATTACCAGTTCAAATTATATATATAGATTATGTCTGCAAACTTTATTCAAACATTAGAGAATGTATCCTATGAAAATGAAGAGATACATAATAAAATTAAAATATTTTTAAGAATAACAGGTATTATTAATAATATATTTCAAACCACAAAATCGTCAAAGAATATGCTCACTTGAGTAAACATTGATAACACTTCGACCCTGCATATGACAGCGAAATCTAGACACTAAGAGCCATGGATAAATCAACAATTAGAAAATATGAAATTAATTTTGAAAGAAAAACTAGACAATATGTTTGCTCAGATTATAAGAGAAGCTAAGAAATTCTAAATGAACCAAAAGTCACCTCAGTTTTGGGTAAAATCCAGGAATAAAAAAATAATAATGTATTTGCACATGCCTAACGGATGTCACTAGAACGTCATCCAAGAATGGCACATTATAAGGCTATAGGAATATGCTGACAAGAAATACCTCTAAAACGGCTATTAAGTAACTGAAATCAGAACAGATCAACCAATGGGCCCTAATTTTTATATAATGATATGATAATAATAATTGATAAGAATGTAACTTCTTCACTTCCATACCAAATTCGGGGTATCTTAACTTAGTTTAAGTTTAGTCCGTGCCAAATTGTCCTTAATTAATAAATAATTATTAATTAAAATATATTGTAAATATTTTTCACGGATCTGTCTATTATACAGATGACATTTGTCTCCGATTTAATTTGTAGTTACGCTAAACTCTTGTTTAAGAAGCACTGTATCGAACAGTTCATAAATAATATAATGTCGATGGTGTTTAGGAAAAAGGGTTTAATCATATTTTTTTTAAATGTGACTTTTTTGTTGTAATTACTGTAATTAGTTAAAATTTAATTACAAAACCTGAAGATATGTTTTCTTGATAATTAAGTTTACATTATCCTCTGATTGAGGTTCTGGCTGATATGTACATCTACTATCAGGCAGTACATCTCACTTGACGATATGTGTCAGAGGAAGAACAATTGTTTGTATGTATCTGAAGTCTGGCTAGTGTAATATGTTACTAGTCAGCGATGTATGCAATGGAGGGAGAAAGGAACTGGCTACCCTACCCCATTAACTCCTGGCCTAGTTTCCTCATAAGTGGTGCCTTCTTGGTATCACTTTTGAGGTTCAAACCTTTCTTCGGACAGTTGATTAAACAATAACAATGTTTAAATTTCTTCATATAAAGTAACTACTAATAATGTATTAAATTTAATTATAGCTGTTTCTGAAAGAATTTTTCCTTTTTCGGATAAGCCCTTTTACTTGAACATCATCGATGTAACAATTACATAATTCAACCTTAGAAGTTTTCATTATTTGCAATTATATATTTCCATCTCCTAATTAAAAAAATAAAACAGAATTGAACTATTGACTATATTAACGAACACATCCTGCGAATAAAATGTGTTATTTCCCACAACCTTCACGCATATTTAGGTACATATCTTTACAAAACAAAAACAAAACTTTATCCCTTTTTCGCTTAATTACATTACAATAACAGAGACACATACAGATATATTTCAGTCGTATACCGTACTTACCAATAAAACGAGCATTCCGATATGCCTTGTTGAATCGAAGAAAGGCTCAGCATGTGTTAAACCGTAACAGCATTTCACAGTTCTTGATGATAAAAATTATAATCTTCATAAAAATATCAACTCTTCAGGAAAAAAAGACAATTTTAGCAAGTTTTACACCCGAAAGCTTACATTTCAGTTACATACGCTGACACAAGAATTACGTTGTGAATCTTGATGTGGCATAAAATAAAACAAAACACTAAATGTGTGTAATTTAACTCCACATGTTTATGTAAAAGACTCTTGTTGATGGTAGAATATCATTGTATATTTACACTTCAGTTTTCCTTACATGAAAGACTACAGAACGTTGTATTTTACATAGCCTAATGTCGATGAAAAAAAAAACAACTACGATTGTAAATATATTATTTGCTTAAAATACACTAACTTTTACAGACATACGTTATTTTAAGACACAATTTAGACATCTGTCAAGTGGTTTACGTCAATCTCAAATCTGTTGTTTCTCTTCATACAAACTCCACTGTTATTAATCCGATTCTGAGAGAATTTTGAGTTTTGCGACTCCACTCCAATGTTAGAGATACGGAAGTGACAATTTCGCATGACACGAGTGAGAGAAGGTTCGTACCGCGGTTTCCGACGCGTGTAACAAGTCACGTTGCAAGAGAATGTAACTTGCAGATGATAGAGACAGCCCGCCGCGTCCAGAGGGGAAAGATGAAGAAGACTCGGCTAAGTTGGCGGGAAACCCTTCCTGCCGCTACTGTTAGTACGCGGAGCCAAGTTCGCCCCTTCCGATACGTCGGGGTAGAGCTGCGCATGATCTGGAAACGAGCGCCGTCCACGGTCCGAGACGCCGCGCGACGCGACGCGGACCTTCGCGCACTTGTCCCGTCGGGAAATCACGCAGTTCCTCGCAAGTGTTTGTCCACGAGTTGGGATATCACGATAACAAACAAAACAATACTTCCACAGTATTGAGTCGCTTAACTCGGGAAGAATATTGTACAAGTATACATTATTTCATCACATTTCTTACTTTTAGTGTTGCCAGACGTACCAATTTCGAATCGAGGCGGGATGCAAAATGTAGGGCAGACTCGTCTAATTTGGCAATACTTTATATTTTGACACAGTTTGTAGTTACATATACTTACTTATTTACTGGCTTTTAAGGAACCCGGAGGTTCATTGCCACCCCCATATAAGCCCGCCATTGGTCCCTATCCTAAGCAAGATTAATCCAGTCTCTATCATCATATCCCACATCCCTCAAATCCATTTTAATATTATCTTCCCACCTACGTCTCTGCCTCCCTAAAGGTCTTTTTCCCTCCGGCCTCCCAACTAACACTCTGGATTCGCCCATACGTGCTACATGCCCTGCCCATCTCAAACGTCTGGATTTAATGTTCCTAATTATGTCAGGTGAAGAATACAATGCGTTGCAGTTCTGCGTTGTGTAACTTTCTCCATTCTCCTGTAACTTCATCCCTCTTAGCCCCAAATATTTTCGTAAGCACCTTATTCTCAAACACCTTTAACCTATGTTCCTCTCTCAAAGTGAGAGTCCAAGTTTCACAACCATAAAGAACAACCGGTAATATATCTGTTTTATAAATTCTAACTTTCAGATTTTTTTGACAGCAGACTGGATGATAAAAGTTTCTCAACCGAATAATAACAGGCATTTCCCATATTTATTATGTGTTTAATTTCTTTCCGAGTATCATTTATATTTGTTACTGTTGCTCCCAGATATTTGAATTTCTCCACTTCTTCAAAAGATAAATTTCCAATAGTTACATATTCTGAAATTAAATATTCCTCCATTATGGAATGTGTTTAAACATTAAATCCCAATAAACCTCTGAAAGAAAATTCTACAAATCTAAATTACTTTACACATAACACGCTAATAAATAACAAATGACATGTTTCCAGATTTGGTACTTCATCAGGATAAATTGGCAATAGTACAGGGGTAATTTGGCAATACGATTAAAAAATAAATTTTTCAAAATAAAACAGTGGTACAAGGTTTATAAGACTTAATTTACTGGGACAAGAAATCACTAAATACCATAAACACAAAACAAAAGCAAGAAAAAAAATGAATGGATTTTTCCGACAACTCTTAATAATTATATTGAAGGGTTGTCTTCTAATTTCTGTTGCCGATAGCCCAAACCCAAGTTCTTGCATTTTGATTACATATGTCACCAGTTTTTGCTCTTCCTCAACGGTTAGAGCTAGGGGGTCTTCCTTTCTTGGGAAAGACAACGTCATCGGGTCCTGAGGATGCATACAGAAACCTCTTTAAATTGTTAAAGGGCACATTGTACTTCTTAGAAGCCCTATAAGTCGACCATCTAACTTTCAAAACACTCCCAACCGCAGCCCGCAAATCATCTTTGCAATATTTTTCAGAATAATGTCCTCATTCCCTTGGCATATCTGCAACACACCACACACAGTGCTGCATTGTTGATTGCAGTCTGTAAAAATCCCTCATACGTCCCTATTCTTAGATTTTACCATCGAGTACACATTCTTGTTCAAAGAGAGCAGCAATATATCACTATAAAGGAAAATGGCTAATCCACACTACCCTGTAGAAGACATTTTTTGCTAAGAAGAACATAAAACGAGCTAAGGCCTGATGAGTTATTAACAGAAAATATTAATTATATAAATGGCTTACCTTATAATATGGAATCTCGGCTTTTGATATGTAATGCACAAAAAAACGTAGGTAATGAACAACACTTTTCATCCGTCTTTGTATACACACGTCCACACAACCACCACGTCAAAAGGAAGTATTCAACACTTCTTTCTATTAGTAGCAATATCTGCCACTATAATGCACGGATTCGAATGAAACGAAAACTAAAAGTACACTCAGATGTTGCACTCTATGAAGGTGTCATTGAACTTCTTAAAACTCTGGAGGAAATTTGGCAATAGAAGAAATACAAAAATATTGCCAAATTTCCCATATTGCCCAATTTTCCGAGTTTCCCCTATCTCCTTTAGAAAATGAACATCACTTGTATAATTGTATCATTACCTACTACTTTCGCCTAAATAATTACATTAATTTTCAATTAATTTCTATATACAGGATGAATCAAAAGTCTGGAACCATATAAATATCTTCCGTATGCTTGATTTTCGATTACTATAGGTGTTACCAGTATTTGTAAGACCAAATGCTCTACCAGTGACACATTCGATTCTAGCCCTCGGCTATCTCAAAAGCCGCCATCTTGGATGCAATTTTGAAAATGGAAATGGGATCATGTTGGTACTCAAACTCATGTGAAATTTTCTGAAAGAAACAATGGTGTAATCTGTTTTCAGATATCCCTATCATTTTCAAGCTATTTAAAGTTAACTGTCATAATGACACAAGTTCATTTTTCACTCTTACTTAAAATCTTTTGGTCACTTGCACAGATGATTGTACTGACATAAATGTTGTTCATTTTTTCTGGCATCTATTCACACTGTTCAATACATTGAACGTTAGTTAGTGCATCTACATATATTTTGTAACATGGTACAGTATTAAGGAGGCTTTGGAAAAAGTATTTTTATGCAAGCCTGGTAATTAATTTTTCCTGCTTTACTGTTTGGTTAAACTGTGACAGTTTCAATGCAATGGTGCAATCTGTTTTGAGATATCTCTAATCGTTTTCAGTTCATTAAATTATAACTGTAACAATCACACAAGAAGAAAATTCTATAAAATGTGCTCAATGTGTTGTCCATTTTCGACTAGCACATTTGTAGACGTATTTTCCATTCAGAACATTCTGTAGCATTTCCGGGGTGAATTTAGCACAAGCTTCAATGATACGGTTCTTTAAATGTTCCACAATCTCAATTTTCTCTTCATTACATATACCAACCTCTTTATGTAACCCCAAAAGAACAAAATCAAGCGATGTTAAATCTGGAGACCTGACCGGCCATTCTATTGGTCCACGCCGACCAATCCAATGTCCAGGGAACTGTTCGTCCAGTCTGCTGCAACATTTCTGTGGCTTAACTCACCAGAATGAAGAATGATATCAATTCTCTTTCAATAATGCCATCACGAAAATCAAGAAATTTGTTATAGGAAAGCTTCAAATAATCACACAATGCAAGTGTAAACTTAAAGACGAGATTAAATAAACTAATTAGAGTTTATATTTCATATGATATCTTCAGGAAGGTAAGCTTCATTTAAAAAAGTTTCTGTTAGCACTGTTACGTAGTTTTATTGATCTATGCATGTGTTTCTGTACGAGAGAGAAAAAGATGGAGATTTTTAAAGTTATTCCCTATTATAATTTGTAGCAGACCTACAGTTCAATTCCTATACAACTCGGTCCGAAACGTCGCGGTTGTGGAGGTAACATTGTAAGAAACATGCTCTCAAAAATATAGTAATCATATTCCGATATACTGTACCACGGTCAAGCTATGAGATAAATGATGTCCCCCGTAACCCCGTTATATGAGGATTCTATGGTTTTGCATTGCCCCCCCCAAGGAAACGGTTTTCTCTCCTCCTATGCCGAATTCTGTATCTCCGGTGATAGTCTGCAATATCACAGACATCCACCTGAGTCGTGAAGTTCTTGCTAGGGGGAAATGCTGTGCCCTAGTCCGGAGCTCAGGTCCTGTTTTCCAGAACTCTATGTTATCTACAACCACTACTGCCACCTACAAATCTTCGAAGAAATCACAAGGAATACCTGCCACGTCAGAAGGCCGATCCGACGCAGGAAAAACAGTGTAGGTACCTTGTTTTCCGAAACGCAGACGATAATGAAAGGATAACTGTGCAGAGTATAGGTGAAATGAAGAGGAGAAAAACCCATTTAGACTTCATCCATCATAAATACACACAGATTTGAATTCAGGCTCGGAGTCTTCCTAATAAGAGAACTGAGGCACTCTCTCTCAATGTACAGGATTTTCCTTCGGCGTTCCTATTCTGATGCTGCTCTGTCATGCTTCTCTCCCCGCCCTTATGTGGTACCTTTTAGGTTATGTCCATTTCGGCTTCTCCTTCATAATTCTCTAAAGTTCCTTCAGTGGAACGGCGAAACTCACAGTCAGATAAGTGACCAACAAGCTTGGAGCTCACATATTCAACTGTTCTCAGCCTCAAACTCCCTTGCAAGGACGCGTTTTCGCATACCTTTTAAATGTTTCCCCTTCCATTTCCCCATTCATTCATTCGACCCTCGGTTGTCGTAAACCAACACCATGCCAACTAATCTACCAATACGGCTATCACTGACCCAATGTACCCATTATGCTTTCTTCAGAATTTCACTTTAATCTGGTCAAGAAATTTTTGCCTAGAACCATTTGTTCTGCGATATGCTCCTTGCAGCTTCGAATAGCGCCAGGCTAAGATTATTTATCGCTTTGCTTATTATCACTAACACAAGTGAGATAATTTTTATAAATGAAGTTCTTTTGCAAATCTAGTCTTTCAGGTAAAGCTCCCTGTAAAGCAGATTTGAATAATTTCAAGGGAAAAATTGTTCCGGGGCCGGGTATCGATCCCGGGACTTCTGGTTGAAAGTACCAGGGCTCTGCCAACTGAGCTACCCGGGAACTCCACCCGACACCGTCTCAACTTTTCCCTTTATATCCACACAACTGGCGTGGACTGACGAAACGCCAGAGACCCACATCGAGTGCACACAATCTCTGTTGTGACTTGGAATTGTGGTTTTCTATTAACGTACATAGTGACGTATATATTATGCAAATCTAGTCTTTCAGGTAAAGCTCCCTGTAAAGCAGATTTGAATAATTTCAAGGGAAAAATTGTTCCGGGGCCGGGTATCGATCCCGGGACTTCTGGTTGAACGTACCAGGGCTCTGCCAACTGAGCTACCCGGGAACTCCACCCGACACTGTCTCGACTTTTCCCTTTATATCCACACAACTCGCGTGGGCTGACGAAACGCCAGAGACCCACATCGAGTGCACACAATCTCTGTGTGACTTGGAATTGTGGTTTTCTATCAACGTACATAGTGACGTATATATTATGCAAATCTAGTCTTTCAGGTAAAGCTCCCTGTAAAGCAGATTTGAATAATTTCAAGGGAAAAATTGTTCCGGGACCGGGTATCGATCCCGGGACTTCTGGTTGAACGTACCAGGGCTCTGCCAACTGAGCTACCCGGGAACTCCACCCGACACCGTCTCAACTTTTCCCTTTATAGCTCAGTTGGCAGAGCCCTGGTACGTTCAACCAGAAGTCCCGGAACAATTTTTCCCTTGAAATTATTCAAGTTCTTTTGCACTTAACTTTCGTCATGTGCCATGATCTAACAATACACTAGAGTTCCACTGCATGCAACTTGTGTTGGCTGAGTGTATTTTCCCCTCTTCGCCTAGTTGCTCTGTACTGCATACGGCAGTTGTCTTTCAAAACATCGAGCCAATGTTACTAATTGTAATGCAACAAGCCACAAGTGGAGCTCCTTAAATATTTAACAGAAGCTAGACTAGATTATACTACACTATACTTCGTTCAATAATGCCTGATAGGCGATGTAAGGATTGCCGGCAGATAAGAAGAGAAGTAGGGGAGACCAGTGTAAAGCGGCCTACCTGGGTAAAACGGCCATGTGTAAGCATACCTTTAGCAGCATTGCCATATTGCCGATTATGTAGTGCACTACGTCAGAACTGCTTCTGAAAGTGGTCTGTAAAGTCGTGGATGGCTATCTTCACAATTTATGATTATTTCGATATGATAACTGTTTTTGGAGGTTCTGATCTAAGGTATCTACTTATTATTTGATATAATTTCATACATAATATACATAACGTGAAATGTTTATCTACTGCTTGATATAATAGAGGTTATAAAGTTCAACATGCATGTGTTCGAAACTACTTCAAGATGGCGGTGTTATGCTATAAGCTTGTTTGTTTAGATGCATGTGTTCGGTGTAAAACGGCCATGCACGGTGGCCGTTTTACACAGTGCTTGGCAGTTTTACACAGTGCTTGATGGTTTTACTCTGATATCTCTGACGTAATACATTGAAACACTAGAACTTTTACAAGTAATTCGGTTTCTTTTCCAGTATCAACTAGGCTATAAGTAGACGTATTAGGAACACTGATAGAAATTCTTGGAGCAGGGAAAATATGAGGGAAGCCATTAAAGCTGTTCAGGAAAATAAAATGAGAACTACAAAGGCAAGCAAAATGTATGATTTGTCTAGAACCAATCTGAGACGGCGAGTCGAGGAAAGGAATATAGGTGCCATGTGCTGAAAAACTAAAAGAGAAAGCTGAAGCAGCCAGGTTCAAGAAACTAGTTAGAAAAAGAAACATGTATCATAAAATAATTTTGGAAAAGAAGAATACTAAGAACATTGAAATTACAAGTAGCAAAGAGAATTTAGACGATGAGGAAGATGCTGAATGCATATTTTGTCAAGAAAATATCCACTCCATTTCAGCTAGTGGTGAAGGATGGGCTCGCTGTATGTCGTACATGAAATGGGCTCATGAAGAGTTTCCTGGACTTGATCCTGTAGCAGACGATGATTTCACCTGCGGTTTGTATCGCTAGACTATTAAATTTAAATGTCCTAATTCATGTAATAATTGATACCATATTAATGCTTCCTTTTCAATTATATGATCTTAGTTAATTAGATTAACATGTTCCACTTTCACGATAATAAATAATATCGTGTAACTATATGTATTTTTCAACTGAATATGTTTTCTATCATATTTTTTCTAGCATAATATACACTGGGCCGTTTTACACAGATGCCAGTGTAAAACGGCCATTATATTACACTTCTGAAAAATTTTAATTTCGACAATATATATATTTTTTCAAAATTTAAAAAATGCCATATCACTGTCCTTGGATAATATACAACTCACACCTTTAAATTTAGACTCTTGAGCACACCGAAAGTTGTGTAAAGTAACACTTAGAATTAAGGTGGCCGTTTTACACAGGTTTCCCCTATAATTTTATTGCTATTCAACCAATGGATTGTCTTGAAGTTTGACGAGGGTAGAATGTTTCAGACCCCAAACTTCAAGATAGGCGTGGAATGAGATTCTGCCCTGATGGCAATATTCACGTCCCCTGTCAGGCATTATGAAACGAAGTATAGACGACCAGACTAGCGATATAAATTATTGCAAGTTGATATAGGATGAACGAGTGTACAGAACGTGGAATAAGAAAACAATCAAACAATATGTAAGCTTTTGCGAGTAAATTGCAAAACGCAGATCAGTACATACAGTACGTAGCCTATTTAAGTAAATGAGGTCAATGTGTTGTTATCGTAATGGCAAATTGGAAACCGTAAAATATGAATTGATTATTCGGTAAACAACTAGGGGTAAGTCGAGTAATTTCTTTACCAGAACCATTAAAGGGAGAGGATGGTATTTTTTAAAACTTTTTTCCTATTTGGTGTAAAATATTAATTTTTTGTATGTAGAGAGCTCATAGCTTTAGGAACACAACCAAATATAAATATTTTGAAAAAAATATTTGGGGGCGCAAATTTGAAAAAAATATATATATACCCAATGCAGGATTGTACTGAAACCGATATATCTAAACCATTTTTAAAGATAGATTCAAACTTTTTTACAATGTATTTGTAAAAGCATGTTCTACAAACTGACTATAACAGAATTTTGATATTAGTCTCTACGTTTGTAAAATAAACAATTAAAATGTAATAACAATTTTCTGATTTTCTTTCTTGCAAACAAACGAACGTATTTTTAAAATGACATCAATTAACAAAATTCTGTTACAGAGAAACGTTTACTAATAGCCTAAAGAATGTGTGTTCTAAAGTTCATGCATGTATCTTTAATAGTTCGAAAATTATATGCATTTTTGTCTGGCAATGTAGCAAAAAAAATGAAGTTACTGGAAACCGATAACTGTGGGAGTGTGATTTAAAAAACCATATCGCAGGAAGTATAAAAATGACGTCTGAACATCCGATAAGGGCAAAAATACACACAAATGTTATGCAATGCATTCCACACATATCAAAGAGAATTTTAAAGATTTTTTTTTTGAAAATTTAATTTACCGGGAACAACAATAAAAGTGGGCGAGTGGTTTAAAAATCCATAACGCAGGAACATTAAAAATGGCGAGTCAACATCCGATAAGGGCACAAATGCCCACAAAATGTTATGCTATGCATTCCACACATATCACAGGGTATTTTAAAGAAATTTTTTTTTTTGAAAATTTACTCATTTTTCACCTAAAAATACCATCCTCTCCCCTTAACAAGAAAAAAGGCTGTAGGAATGAACGGTTGTAATATTTCTAATGGTTACATGTCACTCGACATATGACAACAACAATTGAAGTTATTCTCGGTGATCTAGCAGTTACGTGCTAGCTACTTTGCGGATTCAAACCTGGACGACACCGCCTTCCTCTGGAACAGGCATGCCCAGCAGGGGAAGATCTAGCCTTCAGTCGAGGTGCAACAGTGACGTAGAATATCAGAATACCATGCAGATACACGCACAAAAGATATTCTACGTCACTCTCGCACGTCGTTTGAAGGCTAGAGTTGTCCCGGCTGGGCATGCCTGCTCTGGAAGGAAGGAGAAGTTCAGCTATTTCTCGTCCACGTTCAATGGCATCTGTAGTTCCATGTCTTATTAATATTATTATTTATTATTTTGTAAAAATTGAAAAATTGTGAATTTAAATTTA